>NC_142674.1:7868118-8148118 GCF_964200805.1 Pocillopora damicornis | reverse complement strand
ATTTGGTATTATCAACTGAGTTGAGAACGTAAATGGGCCACCGTAAAGAGTGTCAAACAGCCATGTACAGCTGTTTCGGCCTCGTAAGGATTCATTAGTATGGTGATAATGACAGAATGACCAGCCAAGATGTCAAATAAATGATGCTTGTGTGGGATGACTTTTTCACCAGAGAACGTTGAAATATGTTACAGATGATAACAGTGCTATGCCAAATCTATTTCATCATTTTGCATCACACGCTGCTCATCTCACAAATCAAAGCTTGTCAATCGTGGTGGTTATGGAATTCCACATATAACTTATTTTTATTCATCTAGGTTGTTCCTTCAATGGTGAAAAAGACGATCCAGTTGTATGAGACAATGATTGTTCGGCACGGTGTGATGACTGTAGGACCCACTGGAGGAGGAAAGACAACGAGTTATGAGGTGAGCAGATAGTACGTCATTCAATGGTCACATACGCAGGGGTTTCGATTACTTTTTCATAAGCGGCTGGCGATGGTGTAATATGCGACTGTGCCCAGAAAAGGGGCTGTAAGGCGAAACCCAAACGCGAAAGTTTGCTTGTAGACTTCGGTGAGAGGTCTTGTGGCCAGCGGTAGACCGTCGGTAACTGGCTTTTAATGTAACCCCTGACAAATCGTAATGAATAAGATGAACTGTGTATGGACTTAGTACGGAATTAAACTTCTAATCTGCTCTTTATAAAAGTGTGTTAATTGTTCGATGGAGGCCACACTTATCATTGCTTTCATAACATTTAGGTTCTCAAAGACACTCTGACAACGTTACACGAGGAAGGAGACGAAAATCCTTATTACCAAAAAGTTCGCACATACGTGCTGAATCCCAAGGTATGGTCGTCTTTTGCCGTTGTTACCAATGCTTCTTCCAAGCGAGTTACTGCGCTCTGTTAGCACATTTATCAGCCACTCTTATTTGTTACTACAGGCTGTTAGCATGGGAGAACTGTATGGGGAAATTAACAAGCTCACGATGGAGTGGAGAGACGGACTCATGGCCGTCACTGTTAGAGTTTGTGTTCAGGTACGGTGCAATGTCATGGCCTGTGACATGGCTGGTGGTAATGTTAGCTGCATGTATTGAAATGAGCTGATCATTTTAATCTTCTCCTTAAACTAACAACTGTTTTATTACTCCGGTATAACACAGGACACTACTGAGGATCACAAGTGGATTGTCTGTGATGGTCCTGTGGACGCTCTATGGATCGAAAACATGAACACTGTTTTGGATGACAACAAGATGCTTTGCTTGGCTAACAGTGAGAGAATAAAGCTCAACAACACCATGCACATGTTGTTTGAGGTGCAGGATCTTGCTGTTGCATCCCCAGCTACAGTCAGCAGGTATGGCTCCTACGCCGATTAACAATGTTTTGATTTTAAAATGCTATTTGGAAATGATTTGTCATCTAAACTTTTGAGTACAGGCTCAATTGACGTATTTGGTGGCCAGCATCCTCGTGTACAGTCCTTCACGGTATTTGTGTGTGTTTATTTCAGGTGTGGTATGGTATATATGGACCCTTATGAATTGGGCTGGAGGCCTTACGTCAAGTCCTGGATGCAAAGAACGTGTACAAAGATGAAAGACGAAACAAAGGTATCTACCTGTTACCGTGTGTACGTGTAAGTTCACCATCCATAGGTGTCAAATCAATCGCAGAAGGTTAGGAAATATATCGTATTCGGTTTGCTGTTCAAACACAGGCGGACAAATCCGCAATTATCGAAAAAAAATGGCATGGATTTGTCGCGAGAATTTTTAGGTAAGAAGTCTGTATTTGGACATTCGGTTTTAAAGCAGTGAAGCTTGCAAAATTCGATTCTTAACCAAATCTGGGTTTTGTTTCCAGCTGCTCTCTTGTACGTCTTTCAAATTTCCAACCGTTTTTCGTACAATTCTCTATCGGCTGAAGATGCTGACAGCATTGAGTGGGTTGTACTGAGTTACCAGATATAAGACCTTATCTGATACTCGGCTTTTATAAACCCACTGTCTAAGGCACGATACCTTGAGTCTTAAAGGAAGGTTCACAAAATTGATTAAATATATATGAAACATATTCCCTGTCTTAGTAGCAGTATCTAGTACAAGAGGACACAAAACATTTTTGCACCTTTGGGGCCCCGGTCGAAACACTTTTCATGAATTTTCTTTTATTCCGGCCAAAATTGAGTGATTACGTCTTATAAGTGCAGCCGTAATAGAGTACCGTGATCATAACTCTGATTTCTGCTCACCTTTTCTTACAACTTTTGTTTGCAGGAGTATCTGATGAATTTGTTTGAGAATTACGTGGATAACGGACTCAACTTTGCAAGGAAGAAATGTGTACAAGCCATGCAGCAGGTAAACTGGGCTCAAATATCATTGTTAGATAGGCCACATTGGAACACTGGATGATTGGAAATTGTTACAAGTTCCAGGACGAAATTTGAAAAGTTCCCATTGCTCTGTAGTTTCCAGGGAAGACATTTAAAGTCTTTTAAGGAGACTCGTGTCCTTTCATACATTTGTGGAAAGTTTGTAACAGGCGACGGGACGATATAGGTGTATCCCAACTATAACCCTGAAAACCTCTCTTTTTTCAGGTGGACATAAATAAAGTGACAACTATGTGCTGCCTTCTGGAGAGCTTTTTCTTCCCAGAGAAAGGAGGCCCAGATTTTAACATGGACGCCAACAAGTTGCACTCGCTTATTTGCACCGCCTTCCTCTTCTCTTTCCTGTGGAGTATTGGGGGCAACTTAGTAGAGTCTTCTATGGACGCTTTTGATACGTTTTCGAGGGATTTATTCTCAGATACACAGGATGTGAAGGTTAGGGGAAAATGATAAAGGTAACAAATGAATTGCTGTTGGATCGCAAACTAAAACCACTACAGTCAACCCTCTCAAGCGCAAATTAGAGCAACATTTTACCAATAGTTCTCATTTAGTTATCTTGAAGCAATTTATTCTTTTCCCAACGTTTATTTAACTAATATTATTGAGCGCATTCATATCCTTACGTTGTAAACTCTTTATTTCCACTACCGATCATTTAGTGGAAAGTTATTCAATTACTGGCAACCAGGCCTCTTTAACTTGTCCAGGTTGTTATTGTTGTTGCTTTTTTTTCGGGCTGTCAGTTACCGTTTATTCTCACTATTTTATGACACGGAGACAATTTTGACTGTAGTTTAGGTAAGGGATAAATAAAGTAAATCGTTTTAAAAAAAGCCAACAACAACAAAACAAAAAAACAGAAATTCTCTGCAAGTCTTCCCACGGTTTTCCCACAATGGCTTTAAACATGTCTTTTTCCCTTTGCACAGCTTCCAGGTTCAGGTGATCTGTTCAGTTACTTTGTGGATTTTGACACACGCCGTCTTGAACCATGGGAGAAGATTATTCCATCATTCAAGTACAGCCCGGAGATTCCATACTTTAATCTACTAGTGCCCACTGTGGACACGGTCAGATATGGATTCCTGATGGAGAAGCTACTTGTTGTAAATAGATCCGTCATGTTTACTGGTACGACAGGCGTTGGCAAGGTAAGATAGTGGAGTGCCATCTGACATTGTCGTCTGGATCCGTGCTCCTTGCGTAGGGATAGCGAGGATATCTAGGAACCGGAATCAAACAAAGCGGAGAAACTGCTCCTCAGCTTCCCACAATTTGCTGCTTTTTTGGTTCCGTTGCCAATTATTCGTTTTTTCCTTGACAAAGGAGCCTGGGTCAGGTGGTACGGGCTATCGCATGAACAATTTGCTTTCATTTTCACAATATTTGACACGACGAAAAAATTGTTATGACACAAAATTAGTTAAACGGCAGTTTGATACCAACCGCATAATATCACTAAGGATGACGAGTAGAAAAGGCGTCTAACTGAACTCAATTTTTATCATTTTGCAGTCTGTGGTGGCCAAAGGACTGCTGACCGACATAAGCGACAAGGCGAACTATGTTCCCATCATGATGAACTTCTCTGCTCAGACAAGCAGCCAACGAACTCAGGAAATGATTGAAGTCAAACTGGAAAAGAAACGAAAAAACATTTTAGGTTTGTATTCATTGATGTAATTAGACGTGGTAAAACTTTATACCATTTGTACCCTATGATTCAAGAAAATGATTACTGAATAAACATCACAGACTTTTATGATGTGTGTAAGAGAAGATTTGATTTGAAGAAAGTAACGTAGAATCCTGTGACTTTTGATCGGCGATTGGGAGTCATAGTGAGTTGCACGATTCTCTTGTTTCTTTAAAGAGTCTTATGAGGAGGTTTTTAGACAAGGTTTTGTTTATATTCAAAGGTGCACCGGCTGGAAAAAGAATGATCATTTTTGTTGATGACTTGAACATGCCCAAGCTGGACACGTATGGCGCTCAGCCCCCCATAGAGTTACTCAGGCAGTACCAGGTACCCTCGGATTTATTTGATAAAGTCTAATTCTTTCAGGGGGGGTGGAACATCTGAATCTTTGTGTTTTTTTATTAGAAAAGATTTCGTATTTATATATACCCCATTCAAACCAGCAAAACATGTTTAGTTACACCAGGTTTCACCGAATGAAAATCAGAAAAAGAGAATTGAAAAACTGAATTTTCTTTTGGTTTCAAGTAGTCACTAACTTTAATTTCAAATGTGCTAAATTTTAAGTCGACAAACATCGGTTTAGGAAGCTGCTTTTAGAAACATTTTTAAGCTTTGGTGTGAATGGGGTATATATCAATACTTAGGACTACTGGTAAATCAATTGAATTTTATTTCCTTTTGAAGGATTTTCGTGGATTTTACGACAGAGAGAAACTTTTCTGGAAGGAAATTCATGTAAGTGCATTACGTCTGTACTACGCTAGACCTTATGTCCTTAACTTTTTTATTCAGGTATGAGAGATTTTAACCATTATTTTTGTGACAGGACATGACCATCTGCGCAGCCTGTGCTCCCCCTGGAGGGGGTAGAAATCCGGTCACGCCTCGTTTCTTACGTCACTTCAGTATGTTCAGTATTCCGTCGTCTGCCGAGCACACCCTGAAACATATCTTCAAGGTTAGGGAAATCAAATTAGTTCAAATCTTTGGACTAAATTAATTTCCTTTATTGAAATTATTATCAACAAATATTCATTTCATTCCTTTTTTCAGTCCATTGTTAGCGGCTTTTTAGTTGACTTTCCTCAAGATGTCAGGGGATGTGCAGATGCGATTGTTGGGGCGAGGTATAAGTTTTGTTTACTTTCTTGTTTTCCTTTAAAAAAAAAAAGGTTATTCATGTACAGTAGTCTTCAGTTTCTGTGTTTCGGTTCTTAATCCTTCACCTCTCACGAGTGACCAAGACAGAATTTCTCTTCGTAGTATCCATATAATATCAAGCAGACAAGTGAGAAGAAGAAAGAAAAAAAATGCCAATTAGGGGATTTCTAGTTGATCCAATACGAAATTCTCTGAGCTAACATCATAAGAATTGTATGGCAGACAGTGAGGAGATTCACTTATGAGGTCTTGGGAATACAAGGGTTAATTTATTGTTTGTTATTTGCGTCGATCCTTTAAAACTCGTATGCTTTATTGGTCTTGAGCTTCCCTTTTGGCGTTTCTTTTCAACTCAACGAGCCTTTATCGCGAAGTTTTATTTATTCTTAAGTCACTGTTGAACTTAGGAAACGTTTTTCAAAATATTGTGGCATGACTGTTACAGAATAAAACCCTAAGACTGATGATCCACCTGTTGATGCCGTTACTTGCAGTCGCATGATATTTTGTTTCTTAATTTTGTCCATGTTTGCTCTCTTTTAGTGTTGAGATCTATGTTCGTATGAGTACAGATCTGTTACCGACTCCTGCTAAATCTCACTATGTGTTCAACTTGAGAGATTTGTCCAAATGCATTCAAGGTTGGTCTGCCAGTCATAATACGGTTACATGGCTTTGACACATTAAAAATCAATCTACCATTTCAGTTACATGAGCAATTCCGAATATTTTAACTTGAGTGACTTTGGTAATCATTTCAAAGATTTTTATAATACGTTTTGTGCTAATCTTTCCTTTATCATTTCTTCTCAGGTGTACTTCAGGCAGATCCTGGAGTTATTCGAGACGCTGGACAGATTTTTCGCCTGTTCTGTCACGAGGCACAAAGAGTCTTTCACGATCGTCTCATTAACAAAGAAGACAAACGTTATTTTAACGCCATTATGTCTGAAATGGCACAGAAACACTTCTCGCAGGTATATTTCTAAGTATGAACAATATGTTGTCTACAGCCAACCAGTTTTAGCAACCTATGATAAGAAAAATCATCCTTTTTTATACCAAATTACAGTTTTGGAGCTCGTAACTGTAAAGAGAAAGCGTAAGGTGGATTCTGCTCGGGAGTTGAGCGACCTATGCCGGTTCTATTCCCAATTTTCATACTATATGGATGGCTGTTGGTCCATTAAAAGGCTACCCCCAGCAATTCGCATGGTCTCTCCAGCAGTTTGATAGTCTCATTTTAACTCCCAGGTGGAGATAGGCATTGTGGGAATAAAGTGTCTTTCTTAAGGACATATCAAAATTACTCGGCCAGAACTAAAAACCAAGATCTCACGGTTTAGAGTCTAGCGCCTTAAACATTAATCCATCGTTTTCAGTCCTGCAGTTTAAAAATAATAAACTGCAAACAATACACGCCTTTTCAATTTTCAATAACATAATGTTTTTGTGTCTTTTTATACTGTAACCAGAATGTGCAAGCTGAAAAATTTGAGACGGCCCCTATTCTGTTTGGAGACTTTATGAAGATGGGTGCAGACCCCTCTGACCGAATCTACGAAGAGCTGGCTGATATCTCAAAAGTGAAAAATCTTCTGGCTGATGTAAGTTCACCCATATCTTTTTTTGATGTTCTTGGTAACCTTTAGCAATGATTGTGGTCAAAAAGGTGAATCTTAAAGATTTACTTCTCGTGCACGTATAATAACAGCAACCACAACGTCTTGATGCTAAATTTGTGAAGTGAGTCTCTTGCCATTCTTTGAATCATCATCCTAAGTATCTATCTGTCTTCTCAGCTTATTGTTACATCTTGTGTTTCTCTATCTTACCGAAGTAATGCCTTGATGTCTGTTTTAAGTTGAGGGGTAGTCATAGAAATGGCTCAAGATATGACTTAGCTCTTTTAGACAATCTCTGATTTTCCGTTTTTTGAGGAAACTGATCTGATCGTCTCTTTATTTAGTATCTTGATGACTACAATATGAACTCTTCCAAAGAAATGAAGCTTGTGTTCTTTATGGATGCCATAGAACACGTGTCAAGGTCAGTTTTTAGTGCATACACTGTCTGTGAAGCTTTTTAAAAGCTCCTTCCTAGCAATCGACGGGCTTATCTGAGCGAGAGTTTGTTTGTTTTTTGTAGAATCGCCCGAATGGTTCGCCAGCCTCGCGGGAATGCTCTGCTTGTTGGTGTAGGAGGAACAGGAAAACAGAGTCTTACCAGGTAACTTGCCTCGTAATCATTCTCTTAAAACTTCTCCACAATTCACAATGCGGGAATTTTTTATAGTCAAAATGTTGCGATCGATTCATCACAAAAAAAGTTTTATCTAGGTCGTGATGGCTAATCATAATATTTGGATGAACAGATTTGAAAAACAGTTAATTTTCTGGCGTTTTACTTTAGGTTGGCATGTCATATGTCTGGCTACCTTTGCTTTCAAATCGAGCTGACTCGTGGCTACGACTACTCCTCTTTCCGGGAAGATCTTAAGAAACTGTACACGTCAGCTGGAGTGGAAGGAAAAAACACAGTTTTCTTATTCACTGATACTCAGGTACCTACGTCTGTTGAATGTCAAGGTTATTAATGTGTGCACATTTTGAGTGCCACTCGGAGAGCTGTTACTAAGTAAGTGCGGTTGTAAATTTAAAAAATTGGAAAATTTCTTAACCTTTTAACTCCCATGAGTGACCAAGACAAAATTTTTCCTTACAATATATATATACAATATCAACCAGATAAGTGACGAGAATAAAGAAAATTATCAATTTGGGGATAATTGGTTGATTCAATACTAAATTCTCTGTACTAACATTATAAGAATTGTAATGGTTGACCGTAAGGAGAATTAAAAATTTGATCTGGGAGTTAAGAGGTTAAGGAGCCAACGAAAGACAATGAAAATGCCTGAACCACAGGAAAGGACGCGTACTCAAGTCTCGATTGGTTTAAGTTTTGCTTTCGATTGTTCAGAGGTTGGAGCTAGTTTTTTAATAATGTAAAGCCATTTTTTTGAGGGACATTCAACACCAGGGTTTTTTTTTAAGACGATCACTTTGGTGCTGTAAAAAGACTTGTGGTATTACTCTTAAAGTGAAACATTAAACGATAGCAAGTGCCCTCGAGTGAGGGTCATATTATTAAATCGTTATTTCAATTTAAATTATATGCAGATCGTTGTTGAGGAGTTTCTGGAAGACATCAATAACATCTTGAACTCTGGCGAGGTACTGATAATGTTTTATGAATAAATACTAGTTTATACGACTACTGTTTTCTTCCTTCGTTATCCAATGACTTTTCAAGAATGTTTCTGAAGATTTGTGATAAGGGTTTTTTTTGGGCTTGCTTCTAAGTTCCACGGGCTAGGCAAAAATATTAAAAGGAATTGATGAATTGAAAGTTGGACCGTTCCATCAAGTACTCCTTGCTTCCCTGAATTTTGTTTTTTGAAATTGTCAAAATGTGTTAGTGCACCAACGTGGATAAAATAGCAGTCTGCATTGTGTTTGTCATCAGGTTCCAAACCTGTTTGAAGCGGAAGAGTATGAACAAGTGCTGAATGGAACCCGACCGCATGCGAAGGACGCTGGTGTTCCTGAAGGCGACAGGTGAGTATTGGTTCTGATGTTGAACCTCACAGCTCACTACAATTTGCCATTAATATCTATGGCTGTGTTTTATTGTTATGTAGGGTTTTAAATTTCTTGTCGTTTTCTTCAATGTCAGGGATGCCGTGTTCAATCACTTCATCAGCCGTGTTCGGAATAACCTTCATGTGGTACTGTGCATGAGTCCTGTGGGAGATGCATTCCGTACTCGCTGCCGTATGTTCCCTTCTCTGGTTAATTGTTGTACTATTGACTGGTTTACCGAGTGGCCAAGGTCAGTTCACTGCAATAAAACTAAATAGTTTCCCGAGGGACCATACATTAAGTGCTTTGTTATACATTTAGACTTTCCCTTAGACAATCGTATGGAAAAACGTGCTGTTGTATTCGGCGCGCGGGTAACAACTGCGCAATTGTATCCCGGTCGGGATACACTTGAATTTGATTAGGGGCACGTGACCAAGAATCAATCAATCACATCGCTCGTTTTGTTGAATGAAAGTCTAGGTATAGAACAAACGTGGATTTTAACCATAGACATGCTCTCAGTCCGGCTAGCGTACTTTCGGATAACTTAAGCATCTATCACCAAAATAACCCTAATGCAGATATCACCTTCTTATAGTCTAAGTTGTACCCATAACAAATGCTTTAGTCTGGAGATTAATCCCTGCATTTTAATCCAATTAGTCCTATTGCCATCACTAATCGCCGAAATTTTATGGATTTGTTTTCAAAGCCATTGAAAAGGCGACTGATTTGTGTTGTGTTATCTCTGGCTGACCGTTTTGAAACACCTTTCGTTTTGGCAGGGAAGCTTTATTGTCTGTCTCCAAGAACTTTTTCGAAGAAGTGGACTTGGGAGCAGGAGATGTTAAGGTCAGAACGTCCTACATTTTGTTCACCTTCAATTTTTTAAGGTCAACTGCTCGCCAAAACTGTTGTTTTGTCATCAAGAAAAGGCCTTGCTTAGCATTTTGGCGATGTTAAGACAAACCATCCCTAGAGACCCTTGAGGCCTTTCCAGTTGTTGGCTCTTGGACTTCTCTACCTTTTTAGTTGCTTTTGACACTGTTTCTTTATTTTCTATGGTAGGAGAGAGTTGCCGAAATGTGTGTTGAAATTCACACCAGTGTTAGCTCTATGGCGGACAGGTTTTACGCCGAACTGCGTCGTCGATATTACACAACCCCAACCAGTTACCTTGAGCTTATAAACCTGTATCTGTCCATGTTAGATGACAAACGAAGGTATGATACTTTTACTGTCCTTGATGACCAAAATATAGCGAACATCACCGACTACTCACGACCTTCCTCCTAAGAAGATCAAAGTCTTTTTTATTTTGGGAGACACGGTGGCTTAATTGCTAGCGCTCTGGACTTCGGGTCGAGAGGTCCGGATTTGAGATTTGACTAATTCAAAGCGATGTGTTCTTTGGCAAAACACTTAACTCTCCCCATGCCTCTCTCGACCCGGGGGTATACATGGGTCTAGGCGAATTGTCAGCGAAGCCTGATGAAATGCCGGGGGAGGGGGATCTAACCTTGCCATGGACTAGCATCCCATGCTGGGGGGGGGGGGGGGAATTAGTGATGCTACTCGCCCGCATTTTCTGTTCGCATCGGTGAAGAGGTCTGAGAGCTACCACTCTGTCGTGTTTTCACTCACTGTATCACTCATGTATTTTCCAGACAGCTGATTGGTGCACGTGACCGCGTGAAGAATGGCTTGAAGAAGCTTCTAGAAACTAACGACTTGGTAGATAACATGCAGGTCGAGTTAGTGGCTTTAGAACCGCAGTTAAAACAAAAATCACTTGATGTAGAAAAGCTGATGGACAAACTACAGACTGATCAAGAGGAAGCTGACAAGGTCTGTGTCAGATTAAAAACGAATGTGTTCTCTACCTTTATTTTTAAGCTGCATTCCTTTGTCCTCGCGCTGATTATGATGGCCCGCTCTTGGATTTGAGAATATTCTGACATCACAATTTATGAACAGCTCACTTTTGTTTGTTAGCATCTCTAGGTAGTTGTGTCTTATTTCCTTTCCATGGTATTTTGATAAAACACCTGCAAAATTTCCCTTCTTTAACTAAACCATTAAAAGGCTTAGAGTCTCTTTCAAATAAGTTTTTATTCTATTATTACCAATTAGACAATTGGAGAGTTTTTTATTCATTTCTTCAGGTGAGAAAAGTCGTTTCAGCGGAAGAGGAAGTAGCCAAAGGAAAGGCAGATGAAACCCAAGCTATTGCAGCGGAAGCTCAGAAAGACTTGGACGAGGCTTTACCTGCTCTGGACGCCGCTAACAAGGTTTATATAATAAGCTCAGTTATGCACGCATTCTGATTGGTTCTCACTTATGATCTGTTGGAGGACGTATAGATGATATCATCATTAAAACTTTTTTTAATTCTTTATTATATAAAACAAATAGATTCCAAGTTGCCGTGCGTCTGTTCAGTAATAGATCACAGATAACGTCAAAATGTGGTAAGAACATCAGTGACACACTCGGCTGCGCCTCGTGTGCCACTTTTTTGTTCTTACCACATTTTGACGTTATCTGTGATCTATTACTGAACAGACGCACGGCAACTTGGAATCTATTTGTTAGGTATTTCTAGACTAGCCCTCAGGTTAAGCAGAATTGTAGCTTTGTAAAAAATGAAATTAATGATACAGTATTGCATTGCTGGTTTTTAGGTCGGTGTGCTTCACTGACAATAATGAAATGGACTTGCAGCTCGTTCATTGGAAAATATCATCACGCATTGTTGCTTCTGTGGGAATAAAGTCCTGCAGTTTGAGCCTTATTGCTCGTAAGCCCATTTAAGTTCTATTTGGTTCCTGTTCTGGCTATGCTGACAAAAAGCTGCAAGTTCGTTGAAGTTTGAAGGTAACTGATTATCTCTGTCACTTTTAGGCTCTTGACTCTTTGGACAAGTCTGATATATCTGAGTTACGTGTGTTCACCAGTCCCCCTGAGCTCGTCATGACTGTTATGGAGTCCATCTGTATTCTGTTGAATTCAAAGTAAGTTGATTCTGTTTGTAGAAGATGTTCATTTTAGCAAAACAACCGAAGGTGTCTTTGATAGATGTTATTATTAACCAAAGGCCTTTTTTCCGAATTTGCAAATTTTGTCAAGCTACATTCGTGCCAGCATTAGTCATCCAATGTAGGAGAGACGCGAGTTTATGTGATACTATTCAATTCCCAAGGGGATTGTGGCTTCGTTTCTCAGTTGGTAGTAGCACCCAACTATAGTATCTGGAAGGGAGGCGTTGGTTCAATTCCTGTTGAAGCTTGAATTTTTGGATCAATATCAGTATCTGGGCAACTGCCCACCTACCCCTCCCCTAACCCAACAACAGTCTATTGATAACAAGTTAGGGTTAATGTTGGGTTAGGGGAGGGGTAGGTGGGCAGTTGCCCAGATACTGATATTGATCCGAATTTTTCAGGCTCATTCCTTTGCTCGATGTAGAAATCTACATTACTAACTTGCAATTGGGCATAAGAGCAAAAATTTTCATTCCTCGCTCCGAAGACATAGTGTATTGATTTTCGTGGAATGTTTTCATAGGAATGTTGCTTTTCGTCGTTTGATGTTTTGTTGATCATTTAATAATGTACTCCTTAGGCCCGACTGGGCAGCGGCAAAATCTCTGCTGGGTGACGCCAAGTTTTTGACCAGGCTTATGGAATATAATAAGGTACTGAATACTTCATATCTAAGTAACTCTTTTCAAATTAAATATTTATTATTACTCAGAGTGTTTCATCACACCTCCTCCATAAAATTAGTTATAATTCTTGCTTTTGATATTTCTTTCATAAGCACATTAGCTAGTTTAGTAAGGTATTTCCAAGCTTTACACATCGCCACAAACTACTGATTAATTGTTTAAGATGTGTGATGCAACATCTACTTGGTATTCGTGTGCTTAGAAATATGTGCCTACCATCCGATTAAGATTTCACCTCGTTTTTTCTTTGCAAAATTTTGATTCTTTTAAACTATTCTTTTTATGACGTTCTGCTCCCCTATTTGTGCAGGAACTTGAATTTGTAACAAATTGTATATAGGAATTATATACCCCTTCTGCTTGTTTTGTTCCCAGGACAATATCCCTGACTCTACTCTGAAGAAACTGAAAAAATACATCGACAACCCAAAGTTCACGCCAGAAAATGTGGAGAAAGTTTCGAAGGTGTGTTAATCAGCCAAATATCAATAATTAGTCCGTCTTCGCGGCGAATAATTGTCTTAACGTGTATCCAGTGACTGAAACAGCCAGAAAAAGATGTTGCTTGCAGACGATAAAAACCGTAAAGCTTTTGAGTCTGTCGCCAGTTAGCAATCTTTTCCCCCCGTGTTTTCTTTTCTTTTGACCTCTTTTTCAGGTGTAGAAGGCCTATAGATATTATGGGTATAGTTGCTGGAAAACCCAGAGTTCAATACATGAACACTGCATAGTTTTATACTGTTTTCATAAACCTTTTGGATAAAAGTCGTGCGATCGTCTCGAGCCGCAACGTTTGTTTCGCTTGTTGATATTATTAAAGCTCGCGCTATGTTTGCATCTAGATCTCGCGCGGTTAAAAACCCTTTAGAGCCTCCTTTAATTCAACTTGAGGGAGAGGGAGTAAAGGAACTTCGTATCAGAAAAGTTACGCACGTGCTTTTCTGACGTTTTACAAGGCTTTTTCGTAGGACATTTGCCCGATTTTTGTTTGGTAAGAGGGTTCAAAGTCAGTAGTTGATCATCTCGGATAGCCGGGTACATGTAGCGGTGATTGTTTTAGTTCTTAATAATCTGTGCAACGGACTTTATTTCCTCAGGCTTGCCGGTCCATGGTGATGTGGGTACGCGCTATGGATTTGTATGCTCGGGTGTTCCGTACGGTGGAGCCAAAGAAAAAGAGGTATGTATTAATAATTAAAACTGAATGTCATTCCCAGTGTTATATTCCAAACGTAAGTCTGTATTATTCGACTCGGAATTTGATTATCAACCAATGTTGTGACAGTCAATAATTTTAGCGCGTTTGGTCATTGATCAACGTGGCTGTTGGAAGTACAGATACTTTAACGAGCATAAATAAACACCAACCCTTGAGCCGTCCTTAATCACATGTTACCTTTCTTCAGACTGGCTGCTGCACAAGTGGAATTAGATGCTGTTATGGCGACATTAAAAGAAAAACAAGATAGCCTGGCTGCGGTGGAAGAAAAGGTACCCGTATATAAAACGATAGGGTGCGCGACAAAGATTCTCTCTTCAGATTATTTGTGGTTGACGGTTGTGGTGGTTCTTGCTTTTCATTTTCTGTCAATTTCTGCTTAAATTTGAGCATCAAATACACATTTAAGAGTGAGATGTAGGGCTCATGCTAAGTCTTGCATTCTTAAAAAAGGGCTGAAGTTTGCCAACTGAATTTCAGGACCTGGACGGAAAAAAAATCGTTGAGTGAGATTCTTTTTAAGGTAGCTGAATAGGCGAAAAAATTCCATGAACAAAATGTGTTATCGGCGTAATCGGAGCATTTCGTGGTTTTGAAAACTGCTATTCTGCTCAGACCATCTTATTTCCTTTAAAGTTTGAGTCTAATAAAAATTACAGTGGTGATTTGGACTATAATTTTTGTAAACAAAAAATATCTACGAACTGCGTCAATAGTCGCTGCTTCGATTAGCATCGAATGAGACCTGCCTAACATAAAATTTAATTTAATGGATAAGAGTCGGGCGACTTTCAGATACTGATTGTACACAAAACAAGCCGCTCAAAGACAATATTTTGAATAAGTATGCTCCATTCGATTATTAATACTTACATATTTCCAACCAAAGATTGCAGAGCTTCAAGCAGCCTATGACAATAGTATTGCTGAGAAGGAAACGCTGACAAAGAACATCGCACAAACTGCGGCTCGTTTGAAGAGGGCATCCAAGCTGACAACAGCTCTGGGAGATGAACAGGGACGCTGGACAGAGAATGTGGCGGTATGTCATCAATAGATAATCAGAATGTTTTCATTTAACGGTTTGTCTGTAGTAAGGCACATCCCTGTTTCACAAAGTTCGAACAGCGTTATATTTTACTTTCGAACTCAGTACACTCTTTCATAATCTGGTTTGTTCTTTGGAGAATCGCTCGCAGGGAGGTGAACTCCTCTGAGAGAGGGGTGGGGAGAAGGGTAGATTTGTCTGAACATTACTGAGCGAAATTTAATGCTTACTTCCCTTTTCAAATGTCAGGCATTTGAATTAGAGATTGGTAACGTGGTCGGAAATGTTTTCGTGGCAGCAGCTTGTGTGGCTTACTTTGGTGCGTTTACAAGTCTCTACCGCCAGGAGCTGATCTCATCTTGGATCCAACGCTGTAAAGAATTGGAAATTCCTGTGTCAGATGACTTTAGTCTCATCAATGTGCTGGCCGATCCTTTTGAAATAAGACAGTGGAATGCAGATGGGCTTCCGAGGGATTCGGTAAGTTGGGATAGGCTTCCGAAAGTAAGTCGTGATACATGCCCCAATTCAGATTTTTCCCCTGAGGTGTTGCTTAAAAAAAAGCTCGCAACATTTTTTTTGCATTTCACACTTTTTTTGTTGTCGAAGAAACAGAGAAATTTTTTTCTTACATTCTTGTTTTTTTTTACTTAATAGCTAATTTGTCAGCTTTTGTAAATTATTTTTCTTGTAGGTGTCAATCGAGAACGCCATTTTGGTGACCAGGGGCCGGCGATGGCCTTTAATGATCGATCCCCAGGATCAGGTTAGTTTCAGTAAGATTACCACAAACAAATAAATAAGCTAGCGAGCGAAGAGAAATCAGTTAGTAAGTCAGACAGACAGACAGAGAGACAGACAGACAGACTGATAGACAGACAGATAGACAGGTAGACACTTAGACAGACAGACTGACTCAGTCAAACAGGCACGGACAGACTGATTCAGACAGACAGACAGACTTGGACAGACAAACTCAGAGTAGACAGACAGACAGATTATCGGAGTCAAAACGATAAGGACAAGTATGTTTTTTGTTTTTTGACGAACTGTTTAGGCCAACCGTTGGATCCGAGCAAAAGAAGCCAAGAATGGTCTGAAAGTGATCAAGCTTACCGACCAGAACTTCTTGCGTACCCTTGAGAACTGTATCCGTATCGGGATGCCTGTGTTACTAGAGGAGGTCGGCGAGACACTGGACCCTGCTCTGGAACCAATCTTATTGAAACAGACTTTTACACAGGTAAATTGAAAAAATGTTGTCGTGACTGCCACAACCAGTCGTGTTGTAGACATAATGTTATGGTTGTCTTTTGTCATCTTCATTGTTTTCTTTTGTGATGCAGATTTTCTTTTCTCGTGTAGGGTGGACGTCTGTTGATCCGTCTGGGTGATAGTGATATTGACTATGACAAGAACTTCAAGTATGTTAATCGTTTGTTACTTTACATTTAACTAAAATATTAGAGAATAGTTTTTTGGCTTCTGTTACAATAGCTATCATCGTTAAACCATTACATTTTTCACTTTCAGGGAGATAAAAAACCTTTTTCATTCCACAAAAATAAGCTCAACAACATTGGATAAATGTGATAAAAAATTGTTAAACGTCACTCATTAATTGAAATCTGTTTTTTTTTACGTCAGGTTTTATATGACAACTAAACTGGCCAATCCTCATTATCTACCTGAAGTGTGCATCAAAGTGACCATTATTAACTTCACTGTTACTAAGTCAGGCCTTGAAGATCAGCTGCTCAGGTATTCTGACTTGTCATTGCTGGAATTTCTCGGGCTGAATGTTTGATTTTGATATAAAGCGAAATTGAACGTTCATGGTATGAGTGTTACTCGAAGCTGATTTCCGCAAATTTCCTTTGCAGTGATGTTGTTCGTCTGGAAAGACCAGATCTGGAAGATCAGAGAAATCAGCTTATTGTACGAATAAACTCCGACAAAAACCAACTTAAGGCCATCGAGGACAGAATCCTTAAACTCTTGTTTCACTCTGAAGGAAATATTCTTGATGACGAAGTGCTTATCAACACTCTCAATGAATCCAAGGTGAGAGCACACGAGTACATCACCTTCAACGACCATTATTAGACAGTTTGACAGGTTATTTATGACATCCTTTTTGCCTTATCACTAGGTCACTTCTGGTGTGATTAGCACTCGGCTAAAAGAGGCCGAGACGACTGAGGAGAAGATAACATTAGCGCGTGAGAAGTACCGCCCTGTGGCTACACGCGGCTCTGTCATGTACTTTGTGGTAGCGAGCATGGCCGAGGTGGACACTATGTACCAATACTCCCTCAAGTACTTTAAGCAGGTGTGATGTGCGCCTCGTTTTTAAGCATACGAGTAACAGCCAGTTGCGCCATTTTGGCTTTGATTGAAGAAATTTATTCTATTTATTTGTTTATTTATCTTAAAGCTGTTCAACACTTGTATCGAGAACAGCGAGAAGACAGATGACTTGGACAAGCGACTTCAAATTCTGCTCGCCAATTGCACTAGTTCTGTTTACACTAACGTCGCACGGTAAGAGTGCTACTCATTATGAAAGTTGATATGAATGGATGCGCCATTTGATAAAAAAAGTTCCTAAAAGTAGGTTGTCAGTCTCCCGCCAAGATCAACGCAAGGTTATAGCTGTCTCATTGCTCTCTGAGTTAGAGAACCGAAGAGATCACCTGACTGTGGTCGGATTCCGCTATTGGAAGCAATCAAAGGTCTCTGAGGTTTTCAGTCAGAATGGGTCAGTTGCTCCATACTGGGGTTTGAACCCTCGACCTCTTTCGCGGTTATGCGGTGTCTTTGTCTGATTACTGTCAAATTCCTGCTTTGTGTTAAAAGAAGAGCGCCGCACGTTTGATTTATTTTCAATCGTTTACGCAGAAAATTTGCAGTTTTTGTGGGTCTTAGTAACTAGCTTTCAATGCATGCCCCTTATACGATTAAAGGGACTAAACACCCACCCCTACTGCCATGGCTTTACACCAATTAATACATCCTTAACATCCTTTAAGACTTTAACATAGTCTTTGCTAGGTTGCTTTTATAGTTTAAGCTGAAATATTAATGTCTGATATGTGTTTTTTTTTTTGGCCGGCGTGCCCTTGTATTTCAGGGGTTTGTTTGAAAAAGACAAGCTTGTGTTCTCGTTCATGTTGTGTGGTGAGATCATGCGTCAAAGAGAAGACATATCAGACGACGAATGGAATTTTTTCCTCAGAGGAAGTGGAAGCTTAGACAAGGTAAGTCAGTCATAGGCACTTGTCAAAGGACACGTGTGTACGGGTCCTGCACATCTAGCATGTTAAAGAGGTTCTCGTAACACCCGCAGCATTTCTGAATCAAATTGGTTTTTTTTTTTTTTTGTATCATTTATCACAGGAACGTCCACCGAAGCCTGATATTGCTTGGCTAACAGAACAAACCTGGAACACTTGCTGTGATCTAGAGGTGCGTTTGGAATACTTTTAGACTCTACTACAAGAACTGGCTTCAGCACCGTTTCAACTTATTCGAAGCGCCCAAACAAACAGGCTAAAACATGTTACGAAATAAAAAATTACCACAGTTTACGTGAAGAAAATGAAGTTTTTTTCTGGCTAACAAGAAATCGTAAGAGTTATGTGTATACAATCATGGCTTTTGTCAAAACAAATTGAGGCTTGAACCAAATGGAGCCCATAAGCCTCCTGTCATACCGGTGTGGCGCTTTCACTTACTTAGCCATGAAGCTAAGTTAGGTCAGGTCTTAATATACCGGTGAGGATTGAAAATAAATAGCTATTCTGAATCAGTAAACATTGCAATGAAATTGACGAGATCTTTATAGCACGTGACCATCTATCTTTTTCTTTTTTTAACAGTTTGTTTCTCTTTACGCTGAATTCTCTTTTTGTTTTGTTATTTAATTGCTTTCTTTTAGGATTCCCTACCGGCCTTTGGTGGCTTGAAACAGGAAATAGTCAGCAAACCTGTCATAGTCAAGATTGGCTCGATTGAGGTAAACACTGTTTTATAATTACGCTCAATTATCTTCACACTTGTTGTTAAATAACCTTCCTGGCTCTTAAATAAACAAACCCATCAAGCCGTCAACTACCACTCTTCAATCTGTTAACCAAACCATTTACCCACTGACCCTGCAACGAGCATCTAATTTCTCCTCACAATATTACCACTGAATCAATTATCGAGGTTGCAAGAATAAAGGAAATGATCACTAACCTAAAGAAGCTATTGATTGTTCGACAACTTCTCCCAGTCAGCACCGTAGGAAATGTATAGAGAACAGTATGGAGAATATGCATACTGATGTTAGGGTGAAAAGGGTGAAAGGATCATTGTTCTTCTACGACTGAAAATATTTAAGAAGATGTGTTCTTGAATCTGGACATACGATATATTTGCACCAGATAAAGTTTTAACAGTCATACACGTTTTCCCCCTCGTATCAGGCATGCGCAAACTCTCCACTATTAACGGCGGGTAAAGAGGAAAGTGATGGTAGATCAACAGCAACAAGTGAAAGTACAGAGGCGACTGAAGAGGCAGAAGAACAATCCAGTCTGGTTGATCGCCTCTCGAGTTTTCAAAAATTGGTATTTATCAAAGCATTCAGGGAGGAGAAGGTAAATGTCTTTTTTGTGTGTGTTGCAGAAAAAAAATCCAACCCTGAAATTGTTGAAACGTTTTACTGTTCCCTCTTGTCAAGATTGTGGACGGCAAAATTTGAAACGCATTTAAAGTAAAGCATTGAGGGGGAAGTGGGGTGTTTCAGCTACACATGATAAGGTTTTTCTTTTACCACATTGCTTATAGGAGAAGCATGCTCTGAAAACCATGTTTAAAATTATGTATAGCAATTTACTACTTTCTCTTGGTATCCCTAAACTTGATCAGTGTCAATTTTCCTATGTACTATTCAATGTTGGAGATGTAAATGTACGGTGTCTGCAGCATTCTCCTCCTTCGTTGAGTGTCGCGTCAACAACAAATTTCGTTTTTCGCTGCTAAGATGAGAGGCAGCGCCATGGAGAGTTAGTTTTAATGACAACTTTTCACATTGTGTTTCATTATTCCGCAGGTGGTGTTTGCTGCCGTGGATTTCGTTTGTGAGAACCTGGGCAAGACATTTGTGGAGAGTCCGTCCATAGACCTTAATACTCTATATTCTGACGTAGGGCCAACCACGCCTCTCATATTCATTCTTTCCACTGGCTCCGATCCAATGAACGCCTTCCTCAGATTCGCCAGAGACATGAGTTACAGCGAGAGGTAAAATCGAATTGCTTCGTTACGGCATATTTGTACATCTGTTCCGGTTTATTGCTTCAGCAATTCAAATGGTTTACAAGTGACTGACTATGAATGATCTCTAAGGGATGACACAAAAGGGTTTTACAAGGTTAGCCTCTACTATTAATAAACATATTTGTGCACTTTCTATCTAGGATACAGGCGATCTCGTTGGGTCAAGGACAAGGGCCCGTAGCAGAGAAAATGATCGCTAATGCAACCAAGACAGGAGACTGGATCTTCCTTCAGGTAAGAGTTTTTTTTTTTACCAGGCGTGACTTGATCAGTTAATCTCGGTCTGGTTGTGAGAACAAAAGCAGATCCAAAAAAGCTCACTCTATTTCCAAGTTCTCCCCCTACAATTCTCCTGCAAGTGTGTTTTGTCTTGCTTGAAGTTTTTATTTGTTTTGTTCTCTTATTATACTTGTCGTTTCATTTTTCTAGAATTGTCATCTCGCCGCCTCCTGGATGTTGGCAATGGAAACCCTTATAAAGAATCTATCGTCACCAGAAGCGGAAGTGCACGAGGACTTCCGGTTGTTCTTGAGCTCCATGCCAACAAAAAGTTTTCCAGTAACGGTTTTACAAAACAGTGTCAAAGTGACGAATGAGCCTCCAAAAGGACTCAGAGCCAATGCTAAGAGAGCATTTGGAGAACTCAGCTCTGACTCTTTTGAAAACCATAGTAAGAGCTACCTCCTATCTTTTCGTTATTGAGACTGTCGCGCAACACTTTTTTCTGACAGAATAGCGTGACTAATCAAAAACTATTGAATAAAAATCTTAATAATACTGCTTTTGACTAAATATACTAATCTACTAATATACTAATATACTATATCTTCATTTTAAAACACACCATAACTCCTTTAAGCTTTTACTGCTGAGGGTGACAAGCACCTAATTTCTCCTGATAGTATCACCCTTGAATCAAACATGAAGGTCATGAGAATAACGACAATGATCACTAACTTTAGAAGCTCTTGATCGTTAAAAAAATTCCTCCCTTTTAGTACCAAAAAGAAATTTGTAGATGACAGCGTGGAAAATATGCATATTTACGTTTGGGTGTAGCTTACATGCATGCTGAAAGGTTCTTTCTTGTGATCTGCATAAAGTGTTTTTCTCCAGTTCAGGTGTTTAATAAGTATGTTAAAATCAATAATTTCTTAGTCTACGTAATCAGCCATCCTGCTCATTCTTCGAATTTGCGCAGACAAAAATTAAATGGCTCAGCGCTGGCCAGTTACATTTTACTCAGTTGTTCAACCTTGCTGTGCCCGTTTCACATCACTTCACGCAAATTGCACTGTTGTAAACTACTCAGAGGTTCTCTGTTAATTTCATGCTACTTAACAGGGCTTTCTTGTGTCTTTTTCTCCTGAGTGATGTGTGGCCTTGTCTTTAAATACGATTTCTTTTAACCCGTAGTTCTCGGCGTAACATGGCGGAAGCTGGTGTTTGGAATTTGTTTCTTTCATGCCATCATTCAGGAACGGAAGAAGTTTGGTCCACTCGGTTGGAACATCAAGGTTAGTGTTATATTCGTCTCTTAAACTAGTAAGCGACTGGATGCTGAATTTTGAATTGATTTTTTTCTGTTTTTAATGCAAATATCCTCACAAAAATGGGATATATCATTCGAGATACACAAACTGTAGGTTCCTTATGAGCGCTACTATACAAGGGACTCTTCAGATGTGAAACAGTTTGGATGCCTTCTTTCAGTTTTGCAAGTCCGTTTTTCTTCGTAAAAGAAAATTAAGAGATAGACTCCTTACAGATTTTTGAATCTAAAGTCTTAAATGTTAAATCCTAAAAGTTGCTAACGTATCAAATTTCTTTGTGTTTTTTTTTTATTCGTTTCTGTTTTTGTGAATTTGATAAAGATTTCAGTGGTAGAATATTAGTATTTGAAGCACATTTATATGTGTTTCTAGTATTCTTTAAGTACATGTTTAGTTTGTTACGCTACTTGATAATTTTTATTGTCAAAACTTTCATCGCTAGTATGAGTTTAACGACTCTGATCGTGAATCAGCGCTGGACAATTTAAAGATGTTCTTAGCAGAAGGACAGATTCCATGGGATGCACTTACTTTTATCACAGGAGAGGTGACGTGTTAATGACTTATCTCGATAGATAGCTTGTGGACTGAAATTCGTACATAACAGCTTGAAGAGTATCAGTAAGGAGAGGGACAGGGGAGAGGAGGGGAGGGGAGGGGCGGGAAGGGAAGTGAAGGACGTTTTTTCTTTCCTCTTTTCCTCGTGCTGTCGTCGTCACTTTCCTGACTACAAAATAGCACTCGCTTGCCAACAAGCCTCTTTCGTAGTGTGGCTATTAGCCTGTTTGCCTCGTTCGTGTTGTCTTAATATACCATGGATTTAGAGAGCGCACTTCATCTAAGAATAGTTAACCCTTTCTCTCCCAGATCTCTTTAGTAATTCTCCCTACTGTCTGCCATACAATTCTTTTGATGTTTGTTCGGAGAATTTGGTATTTGATCAACCAATAATCCCGTAATAGACAATTTCTTTATTCTCATCACTTATATGAGTGACACTGTAATGATATTGTAAGGATAAATTCTGTTATGGTCAATCATGGGAGTTTAAGGGTTAAATACGCCAAGTATTACTATATCCATCCTTTTGCCCACCAGTAGTTATGGAAACTTGACAAGGTGGCTTTGATTTATTCACAGATAACCTATGGAGGCCGAGTCACTGATGCTTGGGATCAACGGTGTTTGACCACAATCCTCGGAAGATTCTTTGCACCAGCAATATTGGAAGATGGGTACAAATTTTCTGAATCAGGTACTACAAGACAGCATAACACCGATCGTGAATCGTGTTATGATGATGTGAAGAAGTTACTTCTGGCAATTCATAAGCCATACGGCCTAGGTGTTATGAGATATATCATAATAAGATCTGAAAACGAATCTTTGGTACGCTGAGCTTCTCTCATGTTACATGATGACTGACCATTATACCCTTTCATGTATGATATCATCAGGTATCTACTTCCCACCCGGATTTGACGGTTTACCGGAGTACAAAGATTACATTGACAGTCTTCCCATCGCTGATGAACCTGAAGTGTTTGGAATGCACAACAATGCGAATATCGCTTTCCAGGTAAGAACAAAGTTTATTTTTTGATTTAGCCTCCTGCATTTTCTCGAGTAGCTTAAGACGTAGAAGTCCATATCAGAAATTGTTGCGTCCAGGTAAGAACAAAGTTTATTTTTTGATTTAGCCTCCTGCATTTTCTCGAGTAGCTTAAGACGTAGAAGTCCATATCAGAAATTGTTGCGTCTTTTTGGCTCCAGGTCATGTACTTGTAAGACTAATTTAGCTTTGGACGGGTAAACTTAAACACCATTAAAAAAAAAAAAACTTACGGACAGGAGCGTAGTGGTTTAGATAGCAGAAGCTTATCTCGACCCGCAACATTGCTGCCCTTCCCTCCCCCCCCACTCCCCACTCCACCCTTGGGAGTTAAACGGGGTGGCCTGGTGTTTTAACGCAGTTCTCTCCATATCAGAGGTCTAGGTTCTATCCCTTGTGTTCTTTCAAAAGACATTTTCCTCCCACAGTGCTTCTCTTCATCCAAAGGAGTATAGAATCGGATTTTTTGATCCGTTAGGGAAGCCTGAACTTGCATCCCGGTAAGGGGTGTGAATCTCCACACGAGGGAAGAAATTATTAAAGGTTGAAGTGACTTGCATTACACATTACTCGACAGACTCAAGAGACCAATGCCCTGATTACTACAGTGTTAGAGGTACAGCCTCGTTTGGCCAGCGGAGGAAGTGGGAAAACAAGTGACGAGATTGTGTATGAACTAGCTGACAGTATTCTCTCCAAGCTGCCTGTTCTGTTGGACATGGAGAAAGCAGATAAAGCAATATTTGACGTAAGAATTCAAACTAATTAGATGTTCGTCCTACCTTGCTTTATCGTAATATGGTAGCTCAAAAAGCCATTTCGTTTTCTAACGTTTTGA
Source organism: Pocillopora damicornis (assembly GCF_964200805.1). Classification (NCBI taxonomy): domain Eukaryota; kingdom Metazoa; phylum Cnidaria; class Anthozoa; order Scleractinia; family Pocilloporidae; genus Pocillopora; species Pocillopora damicornis. The sequence goes on along the minus strand of NC_142674.1, from coordinate 8,123,861 downwards.
TATGGTATGAAGGGAGAGGAGTTCTGAAAAAAGAAAAGTAGAACTGAACCACATGTTTCTGTTTTTGTCGATGATGCTATTTACGTTGCCGTAGGCTCTTATTCTTTGCCATCTTTCCCCTGTTAATTTTCTCCTTGTTACATTTCAGACTGATGAAAAAGGTCGAGTGAACTCACTCACCACTGTGCTTGGACAGGAAGTGGATCGTTTTAACTCTCTTTTGAAAGTTATCAAGGTGAGCTAATAATTTATCTCCTTTCCGTTACTCGGGTCTATCCTTAAACAGTACTGATTGTGTGTGGAAGCCGGCGCTCGTTTGGGAGCGAGCCACACCAAGAGGTACTGTGTGTGTGTGTGTGGTTTCGGGGGTTTTAACTGGATTTAGGTTACAACTGATGTAACTGAAATGACCATTTTCTCAATATCGACTTTTCTTTTCACTTGTTGTATTAAAGGACATTTAATAGATCCATTCGGAGAGTCTCAAGCGAGTGCTAATCAAGTGTTGTATTCGTCCACTGTAAAACTTCCAAGTTTGGACATCTTGTTTGATATCTTTTTTTATTTTCAGACTTCTCTGCAGCAGCTTCAGAAAGCCATTAAGGGTTTGGTAGTAATGTCACTGGAGTTGGACAAAGTTTACACAAACTTTTTGAACAATCAGGTGAGTCAGGTTCGATTTCCCCCGTTTTCGTCCCCCTCCATCTTTTATTAATATGAATATGCATATTCTCAATGCTGTTCTTTATACATTTCCTAATGTGCTGACAACGAGAATATGTTCAACAATCAAGAGCTTTAGTTGGTGATCATTTCCTCTATTTCGTGACCTTTCTGTGTGATATAGGGGTGATACTGTTATAGAGAAATTAGGTGTTAGTCACTTTTAAGGGTAGACTTGAAGACAAAAAGACGCTTGTACTCCCATTTTGTCCTGCCTCCCACGAGTTAAGATGTCAGTCCGTTTAAGGGTGTTATGACTGTAGTTCACATAGTCTTTCCTCACATAACTGTACAATTTGTGTTTTCAAGGTTCCAACAATGTGGGCGAACGCTGCCTATCCATCATTGAAACCCCTTGGTTCGTGGGTGAAGGATTTGCTTCTCAGATGCATGTTTATTGAAGTAAGTGACCTCTTTTTATTTTTGTGAGAGCGTGTCCCAGTATTTTCAATTTAATTTTTTTAATCCGGGGTTGAACTGCGAGAAAGGTAAACTGTATGTTAATAGTTTGTTTTTTTTTTCCTAGTTCTATTTCATGAAGTTATTCAACTAAACTTTCCAGATACTAAAGTTTGGTTGAATGTCTCAATTTTACTAGCGTGTTATTTATTTCTACCCTTCTAGCAATGGATTGAACGAGGAGCACCCAAGTCGTTTTGGATCTCCGGTTTTTTCTATCCTCAGGGTGAGTGCTTTATTTCTTTCTGTACTTTTTATTTTCACTGCTCTCTGCTTTCGTCATTGAGTCGTTTTTGGCAAATCGTTACTAAAGCTGTCGCTGATGCTCCGAATGTGATTCGCTTACAAAGCGGTTTAAACGTAAGCATAATTTTTAAACGGAAGCATAATTTTAAGTGGCTTAACACCGCTCAGAGACGAATCAGCAAGTTTCCAAACATCTAAGTGTCACTCACATTGCATTAGACGATTCAGATAATTGTAGTTAAAATGTCTTTGGAATGAGCTCAAATTTTAATCGCTAACAATCTTACTGTTGTTACATGAAGAAATCAGTTCTTGATTATATTGTTTTGCCAGGTTTCCTGACCGGAACACTTCAAAACCACGCTCGCAAGTACAATCAACCAATTGACCAGCTGTCTTTCCACTATAACGTTCTGCCTCACTATCGCAGCCAAGAGGAAGTCAGCGAGGCGCGCGCTAAACTTGGCCCAGACGACACTCTACCAATGGATGAGGAGATAGAGTCTCCCGAGGACGGAGTACTGGTACACGGTTTATTCATAGACGCCGCTCGCTGGGATGATGACAAAATGATGCTGGGAGATGCCTTGGATGGCGAGATGAACCCGGTAAGTATTCGTTTTATCAATGCTGGTTGGAAAAGTTCTCTGCTCGGGGTGCAACACGTAAAAATTTATGTACTTAAACCTGCATTCCCGATGTGTTTGTATTCAGCCGTGCCCTATTCTGCACATGGAACCCCGGATGAACTACACACCAGATCCTTCGCTGTATACATCTCCACTGTACAAAACTTCTGCTCGAGCTGGTGTGCTGTCCACTACAGGTAGGCAAATACCACGAAAAAAGTATTTACTTGTACATTTGTGAAGAGGGGCTTAAAACATTGATTGAAAAACCCAATTTCTTTGCAGGTCATTCGACAAATTTTGTGGTGGCGGTATATCTTCCTACAGACCTTTCCTCAGACTTCTGGATTGAGAAGGGGACAGCTCTTTTGTGTCAGCTTAATGAATAGAAAAGCCAACATTATTTTGCATTCTTGTAAATATGATAGCAATGCTCCCGAGTTGCTTAGCGTGAATACTTTTTTCTTTGGTGTTGACAAAAAAACCTTATAGCAATGTGACTGTCAATATTTGCCAGTTCATTCATTTGTTTGTTTTTAGTCGCCATTGACTCGCTTGATGTTTCATCAAATCCCTGCGATGTAGAGTAAAGGGACTTATATTTATATTTTACGCTTGCGAGGGTTGTGTAACTTTAAAAAGTGTGGTTTTAAGCAGTCATTCGTACATTAAAAGTTTTGGAGAGAGAGAAAAAAGTATCACTCTTTTCGCTGCTCCTTCAGTTAAAGGCAAACTCAACCTCCCGCTGTGTCTTGGGTTTGGAAAACTGTTTCGATTTCTGCCAAAACCCCTTGTGTTCAGATGATGATGTGTAAACAAAGAAAAGCTCTGACTGTGAATATGTGAAAACCGTTTAAGTGAACTGCAGATTGATATGCGAGTGATCTTCGCAGCAATGAACTCAAGCTTTATTGTTACAGCTGCTTAAAGTTGCGTTCACGAATGTGGAGATCACCTCATATTAAAAGAAAAGTTCTGCATATATAAATCTCGCGCATCTGCGCGTATTCTTTCAATGAAAAAGATAGACTACGATAAAATCAGTCTGTGTTCGTTGGCCCCACGAATTGATAATTTCACCTTGTTTCCTTCGTAAAATAGATTTTTAAAACTATTGAATGCTCTTAGTACCCAGAATTAAAAAATGTGTTTTGCTTTCCATATGTAGAGGAATCAATTAGCATCAACGTAAAGGCTGTAAGTAACAGCACTTGGTTTAATCATTGTTTGTCACCGAGTGGATTCAAAGTGATCGCTCGCTCAGAATAGCGTGACAAAGAAGGTGGAACTCATATTTCTGAATATTAAATTGAGCGCACGATTTTCCATAACAGTTGACAAAACAGCGAAAGCTGGTTTTCGTTGATTCAGCTTGTTTATATTTCTCCCTAGAGAGGCGATATCTCGTGTTAAGAGGGTATGGGATTTAATTATTACCCGTCAAAGGGCTGAAAATTTAACCGATAACACAAGTATACCAAGCTCGCAAAACGAGCCTCCCCAAAATAAGCAGCTATGTTCATGTTGCGCAATTGCAGCGTAAGAGGGGAAGTCAGGCCTGAGGGTAGGAGCAATTATCAGCCATTCACCCCAACGTAAATAATTTTTACCATAATTGGAAAGCTTCTTCGGTATGAGTCTCGCGGTATCAGAGTAACGCCTCATCTGAAGGCTCTTAGAGAACCTTTAGGCAGGCATTGGCGGCGTTTAATTCCACTTTATTGTAAATGACCCTCGAAAGAGGAACACGAGCGTGAAGTACCATCCGGGATTCAGTTATATGGAATTTCGTCGTGATCGGGGCGTCCTGAGCGAATTTACAGCGGTTTGATTCCAATAGATTCGTTCGGTTGACGTCACACAGGGCTAGGCCTTTGGGAAAGGATTATATAGAGGGCGAAGCACCTGAACTTAAACCGAGCTAAACAGCTCTAAATTATCCCAAGAAACTCACACGATACAAAAGAACATCCACTTGAACAAGGTAAGTTTGGTCTAGACTACGACTGGTTGTTCCCATATAAATCCTTATATTTCAGACATTAACCAGCGCAAACATTTTGGCACATTCACGGAAGCTCATTTTGCGAGCTTGGGCTACTAGTGAATAGAGGGAGTAAGTTTCTAAAGAAACTTTGGTGCTGCGTCGGTGGGAGAGTATAACAGGTAAATAAGTGTTTAAAAGTTGAGTTGAAAACATAAATTGACCACCGTGAAGAGTTTAAAGGCTGACTTTTCGAGGGTTAGCCCTTCGTCAATCGCTCTGACGAAACATCAGCCTTTAAACTCTTCACAGTGGTCAATTTACGTTTTCAACTCAGTTGTTAACACTAAATTACCTGTTGGGCTACTAGTGCCGACAGCCGTCAAAAAGGATAGATTTTTTATCGTCAACCGTCAATATTAAACGACAAACGATTTCGAGAATCTCTCCATTTCAGCCGCTTGCTAACAACAGTTTAGATTTGGAAGAATATTTAGAGTGGTAAACCAGTTTCTAGATTTCCAAAATGTTTGTGGGTGGCACAGAGGTGAGAGCTGTGATGTAATCAGTATCTTTCTGATTTTAGAGTATTAGATTGTAAGGAGAAATTACTTATTGATAAATTCTGGTAGCGAAAGGGAAGGGAAGGGGAAAAGTTCTGTGCAAAACGAAATTTGTAACCACCAAAATTAAAGTACACACGTCTATTCTGTGACATGCATTTTGATGGGATTAAGAGATTTGTGGACTGAAGGTGATTGGACACAGGAATTTTAATCGACTGGTTTTTCAGACTGAGTTTTAAGACAGTTTCGCATTCGTCCAAAAATTATGGAAATTAAAAAAAAAATAATCTTAAATTTAGAAAAAAATGTTGAAAAAGTTAAAAGTGAATCAATTGTTCTGTTTTGTATTTTTTAGAGCTGCAATAAAAAATTTACTGCGGTTTAAATTCTTTGTGAGGTTTCCCTGCCCTCCCTACTCGTTCTTTCTGCCTTTGCTGTTCTCCATAGGGAATAACTCAATCACAACAAAAAGTACACATCCGTTTAGAAAATTTATTTTACGATAATCTATTTAGAAGTTCTAGCTCTTTTAACAAGTACTAGTTGCTTCATCTTCTGATTTTCAGTGCAACTTATTGACATGTTATTATATCATACAAGTAACAGGCCCTTAGCAAAAACACACTGATACTTACAAGAACTGCAGAAAACTAAAAAAATGTTCAAATTGATATATCTGATCAATCTCAACTATACCCTACAAAACAGCTGTTTTTTCCCTTCAATTTTAGTTTAATTAAAAATTTTTACATCCTATGCTCCTACTAAACATGTTCCTTGGCTAACTTTTCATTTCGAATTTTGGAGCCGGTTCAAATTATCCCACTGCTGTAAGCGTTTCACAAATTTAGTTTGCTTTCATTCATGGTCTATTTGTAAGGTTGTAGTTCTATCTAAGCTGGTTACCACGCAGTTATTCGAATCCTAAGTAGTTTACGACCTGAAGCGGTAGTGTTGCTGCATTCTAAATGTAAGGGTAAAACTTTTGACAAATGTTCTTGAATACATTACCAAACTTTAGTACGATGGTCCCAATTAAATCTACCCTCAGCAATCTACCACGAATTACAAATTACAATAGGACGAATGCTCACTAGGGCCCAGTTATTTAAGGGTGGGTAACGCTATCCAATGGATAAATCGCCATCCGGCGCCAGATAAGTAGTAACAAAACGTACTGTGCTATCCACCAGATAGAGATTTATTCAATGGACAGGGTTACCCACCCTATGAACAACGCGGGACCTGAGAGGCAAGTTTGTCTTCCCACCATCCGTTGTTTGTCAGTCGTCATAAAGGGTTTCTCTGGGCAGAAGCATGGCGTGACGACTCAAATAAACGATCGGATTTCTGATGGTAACGATAATTGACTCCCGAGAGAACTTAACACGAATAAATGAATGTAGAAGGTTTCTTAAGACTTTCGGTTGATGAAAATTACCGATGGTAGTTTCTTAAAGCTTTCCGATGACGAACCAAAGACTAGTTTTTGGTGAACGTTTGGTAGTTTTCTCAACCTCTTGCTGTAATTGTGTGAATACCAGGAAAAACTCTATTTTCTCCATTTCAATTATTCTAATGATTTAGATCATTTTAGGTCATTGTAGATCATTTTAGGTCATTCCTTCTTTTAGTAACTACGCAGTTTCTACAGGAAAAAGGTTTGTGATTATTGCGCTCGGTAGTTATAATCTTTATCGTTCACTGGTTAGACATTAGTCCTGATAGGAAATGAAAAACCAGTTGCCATCTGCCGTTCTGCATGTTCCTGGACACAAAGTTCCTCAATTCTGTTGCATTCATGGTGTTTGCTATGTGCCGTGCAGCGAAAAACTCTTGTATCGTTAGATTAATAAAACAGAATTGTTCTTCTTGATCAGACGTAACAGTTAGACGGTCGGGTAAACGGTGCAAAAGAACGCTGTCTTCCACTCCATGTGCTTCGTTTTCTCCAAGGATCAGCTGTCCTTCTTTGATTCCTTCAAACGCTACTCTTCCAAGTATACTGAATTGGTCTTCCACTTCTATGGGCAAATCATCTGATTCATAGTCTTTGCGACCGAAATGCCTATCGCGGAATCCTTTTGCGTGTTTAAGGTAAAACGCTTTCACTGCAATCTTGTAAACCTTTGTGAAATAGGAAGGAAAGTCAATATCAGTGGACCTGTGGAACTGCATTATTTGCCATAAACATGAGCACATCAAGAAGCTGTTCACCGGGATATAACAGAGCGAAAGTACGCTCGTGTTACTGCTGATGTGTTGCCATAGTGTTTCGGCTACTTGCTTGTCATCTCCAGCGTATTTGAAGACATATTCTTTAACTTGTTCTGATGATAACCCTAGGATTTCATAGATTTTGTCGAACTTAAGATGTGCGATGCTTGATAAAGCCCTAGGCCTCGTAGTCGTCACAACTGTAGCATCTTTAAGAAGTTTCCCGGTTACGAGCCACTGATAAAGGACTTGGAGCGGCATTTTCTTTTCAATGCTTGTGGAACGAAAAGAAGGCATGGCCATTTTTGTGTCGTATTTGAATCGGTCGAATCCTTCAAAAACTATGAGAACACGTTCCGGGTGCTGCTGGATGTATTTCCAGACCTCATCATCCAGGTGATCTGAAGGGGAATGTTCTGCGTGAGTGAGTAGTTCCCTGAGACTAAGGTCGTTTAGCGATTTGATTCTCCTGAATTTCATGAGGAAAGCAGCATCAAAATGGATTTTGGCATCAGATGTCCCTTTAAAAACTTTATCAAGTGCCCAGTCTCTGAAAAATTTCGTAAAACCAAATGTCTTGCCGATTCCGGGTCGACCAACAATCAAAACTTTTTTCTCTCTACCATCGAGGAGATCTTCCATGCTTTTCGGCCGTGACTCCTCCCGCGACCTTGTATAAACTTTGAGTTGCTCTCGTCTGTCTGGTGGAAAGTCGTACATAACCCTGTTGGGGATGACCACAAAGTTTGTGTAAATCTGATCCAGAGTCAAAAATTTAGCTCCTGCTTGTTCCCCTGGAGGACCTAAAAACGGTGATAGGAGTTCGACGAGGCGATGGGTGTCTTCTTTAATTATTTTCTTTGTTTGCGCGATGAATCGTTGAAGCTGTACAGGCTTACCATCTGACCCTAAATCTGGCTGTTGTTGGACAAAATCATTTTGCCTCTGAGGTTCTCGGTGTAACTCGAATTGGGTCGGGCGGCTTTCACGCACTCTTGACTGTCGTGAACCGTGTTCTACTCTTCCTCCTCGTTTTTTAGGTTCCTGATGCAACTTCTCATGACTGGGATTAAGATGGGATTTTAGAAACTTCGAGTTTTTTAAGAAACTCCTTTCTTTACATGCCCGTGCCAACATGTAGATGATTTCAATCAGAATGACAGCAACGAAAATTCCATTCACTGCAAGGACAGCGCGCATCCAGAAGGATTTCCTATCCGCTCGTTGATTGTGACATTCGTGAAAATTCTCTGGCGGATTGGTTTCAAAGGTTAAATAACAGTCAAACTTAGAGGAAAACTTTGTTGGATAAAGCAACTGAGTTTGTAGGACCATAAAGAGGACTTCTACAACCATTTTTGCGAATAGTTGACAGCAGTAAGCGATGAAAAGCTTCTCTCCATTTGTTGATGGGTTCTCTTGGCCAAGCGGCTGTCTCTCGGGATCACTGTTACGAGTTCTTGGCGTCAGTTGATCGATTGTAGATCTCATTAGTTTGGAGTAAATAGCACATACGATTCCAATTAGGAAGAAATTGATGAGCATGAAGCCATAGATAGGAAGACCGTATTTGTTGTACTGCTTATCGTATTTCTCGAAACATTTTTTCCGGACGAGGTCGATATTTTCACTCGTTACTCCACCACAATGGAAATCAAGCGTGGACTCGTTGTTTCCTATTTCGCCAAAAATGCCAAGGAAAATTACACCCATCACGTACCAAATTAAAACTAGGACATGACTAGATTTGTTGAAGGCTTTTGGCGCAAGTAATTCCTTGAGAAAATTCATCATTTCAAGACTCGGTTTGAATTTCCACTGTTTTCGAATGCTCTACAGCTTAAGTTGTGATCTCGGTCACTCCTTGTTTCAGAATTTAAGTTAATTTACGGACGAAAATGAAATTTTTAACTCTCGGCAAAGGTACACCTGTCTGTAATGTGTTTTCACAAGCCGTCATTTTCTCCACTTCACGAGAACCTGATATCGGAAACTGAAACAGAAAAATAAAAAGGACAGATATCAGTTGCTTGTGTCAAATTTTCATAATGCGTAAGATGCTATGAAAAGTCTTTGAAAGAGGCGCCAAAGGAACTACTACAATTATGACGAGGAATTTCACTTTCTAGGGCAAAGAGCACGTTTTAATGCCTAACAACAAAAGAAATTGTGAATTGTCATTGAAAACCTTTTGGGGCCGGTTATTTACACGAGGTCTAACCCAAACCACGGTTTCACGCAATCAGTCACTTAAGAAATGTTAGCTTTCGGCTTTCGGCCTTCTTGACACTTTTCACAAAATAAATAAAAGTAAGATAAAAGGTTCAGCTAAATTGAGGATTGTTTAGGACGCGATTTTGTCAAACAAAGGCTAAACTTGGTTTAAATACCCGGCCCATTAAGGCCACGGCTTTTTACCGAGTATGAAAGCTTCCCAATGTGACCAGGTGGCTTGAATTTTATTTTTCCAACTTAAGGGTTGCAATATGACATTTTTGTATTCGCGGAGCGTGACATAACAGCGAGGAAATAAAAGACACCCTCGTAGGAAAATGAAACCATGTACACATTTCTAACCTGCTCGTCATATACCTCTGTTGGGGTACTTTTTAGGGATTTGCATAACTAATAATAAAAAATAATTTTTTTTTCTCAGAGGACACGGTAACGAATCCTGCAATCTGATTGGCTCCTAGTGCGGTCCAGATTTTTTTTTGTGCCCACGGGCACGGTAACGCTTCCGTGAGTCACCGAGATCATGCCTAGCTTCGTTTTTAATTTCCAAAAATAAATTTTGTTTTGCCGGCTGGGCGTTATTTTCAAGCAAAGTATTTTTAAGCAAATCAAGCCGATTAATAACTTAATGTCGTGTCTTTTCTCAAATCACTTTGGTTGCCAGCAGATAGTTGTTTTCGAAATTAATTTGTGGTAGCAAATGTGTCGTTGAATGGGTTGACATGCGGCCTAAAAACAGTTTTCGAATAACTTTAATCCTTCACAAAAAAGTCACTCAGAAAGTTAAAACTGTTAGATATCTGTTGACAATTGAATTAATCGATGGAACTTTCATTCATTTAATATCTGAATTCTCTCAAAGAAGTTTTTCGTTGTGGCGAAGTTTACAGTCCTACTAAATATACACTTTCGGTAAGTCTATGCAAGACTGTTCAATTTGACGATTTGTACCGTAAATTGCACAACAAAACCGAATGAATTTGCGTTAAATTCCAGTTAGATCTTGTTAAAGTATCTCATTTGACTTCAAGTTATTTGGTGGAAAAAGAGCAGATTTGCACGCGCCATGGCAGCAAACAAACGGGCAAACTCCCACAACTTCGAAACATAATCTGAATTAACTTACAATTACTTTCCCTGCATTGTACAGAGGAATTCTTCGTTCGCTAATCATCGATGGAAGTGAATAATACTTTCCGTAAGGTCATCAGATGGTTTTGAAGAAAAAAATTGTCGTGAGAGTCATTGAACTTGAGTTTGTTTGCCAAACCAGCGCTTTTTTTCTTACATGGTATCTAATTGACAGGTGTCAGATTGTAACAGATACTTACAAAAAAAATGTTTCAACGCTAGTTTGGAAGCTTTTTAAATCACCTTTATCGCTAAGCAAATGAAAATATTTCGATGAAGTCTCTCTCTTTAATTTGCATTACCTCTATTTTAAATGCCATTCACTCGCTCAAAATTTTTTCAGTTTAAGGAAAATCTTGCCGTAATTACAGCCATAAATCATTGGGTTCATTTGGCAGGAATTTCGTGAAGTTTTAGGAAAAAATAAAAATGTTTCTCACCAGCCTAGCTCGATCCGTATTGGGAAAAACTTTGTACTCAAGACCTCGGGCACAGTTTTTCCCAATACGGATCTCCCGGCTGGCGAATAACATATATTTAACTAATAGAGAAGCCTTGACTGTACTCTCTTCTGTTGTCAAGCACGCAAGAAGCGGCTAAAGCACGAGAGAACTGTCGGGAGAAACACTCGACTACATCTCGTGTTTCTCCCCACTACTTTAGTGGCCGAATTGACGCTCATAAAAGCACGAGAATTTGTTCACATGACGATTAGAACACAAACTGGTCAAGGCGTGTGCTTTATGAATGAACGACAGCCGAATTCACAGGAATATAAAGATTGCTCGGGATGACAGTGCCGTAAAACTCGGCTGCCGAGACTGATGTAGCCTTCCAATAAACGCATCGGAAAGGGTCTCAGAACAAGCTCTTAGTTGTTCACTCGAGGGGTGGCCAATGTACTTTCTGAGGCTTGCTTCACTGCGATGACCGGAGATCGCCATGATAAGCTAGCCGTGATGGACCTCAGTATGATTGCAGTCGCTCTCATTCCGTCATGATTAGTACGAGTTTTAAATTACCGGTATGTCAGTTTGGCTATATTTTCATCAGTCCTGTTTTGTCCTGTTTTATTTTTGAACACGAAACTATATATACTACACGAGTAATAGCTGCGTTTGACTTTTTTCATCATACATAAGCTTGCTATCTAACTGCGTAAAAACCTTCAAAAGTCGGACGGTCCATTTCGTTTTCTCTTTGAGGATTCTCGTCTCTGCGCATGTTATAATAACGTCAATTACGGCGCTTGACATGTTTAAGAACCTTTGTTTAGTTCTTCTGCTGCTATTTGCCGTCTCCCTCTTTCCGAAATTTCACTTTCAATTAACGAAAAAAAGCTAGAGAAAAGTCCGGGAAATGATCAGACAAAGGTAGAATTTAGCAGTTGGCGTGACAGGTTTGGCTCTCTTGCTCTCTGTTATATTTAACAAAACGATTCCAAATTGCCGTGCATCTGTTTAACAAATAGATCACAGATGACGTCAAAATGTGGCACACGAGGCGCAGCCGAGTGTGTTAATGATCTTACACATTTTGACGTCCTCTATGATCTATTACTGAACAGACGCACGGCAACTTGGAATCTATTTGTATTATATGATAAAGAATTAAAATATACGGAAAAAAAGGTTTTAATGATGACGTCATCTATACGTCTGTCCTCCAATAGATCATAAGTGAGAACCAATCAGAATGCGTGCATAACTGAGCTTGTTATAAAAAAACTCTGATAGAACACGCTGTTCCAACCAATGACAACGCGCGTTATATCCGAACTTTACTATGAATATTCTTGTATTTTCAAATTAACAATATTCACTCTCATAATATACCTGCTTGTTCCTCTTGATTTAAAGACATGCTTACTCATCTGAACAACATTCGGCTCCTGCACATTACGGTCTGGTTGTGGTTAACCGTCCACTGTCAAAAATACGAGATTTTCACCGTCAATCGTGCTGCAAACTTGAAGTTCTAAAAAAAAAAAGAAAAACAAAAAAAGAAAAACAAAAGAAAAGGTTTTTAAGTTACCTCGAAAAGCTTTGTGAGACTCACACACTTGAATATTGAAAAATGACAACTTTGAAGAAGTCTAGGTCGATATCAACTCAAAACAACATCCAGATGAGGTCAGATGAACGTCAGATATTCTTCGGGGTTATTATTGCGTTATATTTCCTTCCGACGGGTCAAGGTAATACAATCTTCCTCAGAGATTTGCTGGCAACGAATTTTGGCTGAAAAAAGGTTTATTAACATAATTGAAAAAACTGTATCGTTTAATGAAGTGCTTTTATTCTAAAAAAAAAATAACCATATCAAATTTGATAACCACATGACGTCACCACATGGCAACCATTTCGGAAATCGAAGATTTTCCTAATCACGTCGAAATATTCGCCGTTTATTCGTTATCGCTCACCGTATGTACCAACAATTACATTGGAAATTAGAAAAAAGATAACGTTCTTTGCGCGTACTCAAGATGGTGGTCATGAAGGGGTGATAGAGGCGAAATTTTGGGCAGAGCAGTCACTGGGCAGTTGAATGAACACGTTTGATTGTGGTGTGTTCCGACTTAATCTTTACGTTTAGGTTTGTAAATAAAATTTCCGGACAAAAGAAATTATGGAACTAAACTTCAATCTATTTTCTTTTGATGCAACTGTTATAGTGATGCAAACTGCAGGATTTGATTTACGTCTAATTCAGTCGCCAACCGCCATTTTGAGGTTTCAACGATGCTTTCAATCTTTCTGTTTGTTGGATGGGCCAGTTAGCTCAAGTACAGATTTTACTTTACATGGTTGCCAGGTCAGGAAAATTCTTAAGGGAAAAAAAAGATTCTTCAAGGTAGGGGAAATTTATGATTCTCAGAGAGGTAAGGGAAAAGTGGATTTTTTTTTATCATGTCAGATACTTCGGTAGGTTTTTATAGACATGAAATGTAAAATGAATTGGGTTACCACGAATAGTAGCTCGTCTATCAAATTTCCAGATTAAATTGTAATTTAGGAAAAGCAGACAAAAAATATGCAGGATTAATTGTTAAATATCATTTCATAAAAATAAATGAGATGCAAGTGTTACGCCAAAATAATTTGGGAAGAGGATGGCTGTGGGGTTGGTTGGAGGTCATCGCTAGAGCTAATTTGGGAAATTGTAATTGAGGTGTAGCAACTATGTTGTACATACTTCTGTCTCAAAGTTAACTGAAAACATTATATATGATTTGTTATAATATTATACCATATTATGTTACTGTTTTGGATTGTCTAGTCTATTTTGGATAGTCTATTGTTTCATTTTCATAAATCCTACATACATCGTTGCAGATATTTCACAGGAGGCCCCAGTGTAGCACCTTCAAATTTCTCAAGTGGCAAAGGGCAAGACAAACACCTTTGTACTGGAGGAAAACAGACAAGATTTTCTACTTGCAGACTTTGTGGAAGGAAAGCCAAGACCTGAAATTCATGTAGAATCTTTGTATACAACTTTGAAAGACAGAGTTCAGGGGGAGGACATCAAGAATGCCACTAAATGATAGAGAATCTCCAGAGATCAGAGAAGAAATGAAACTTGTTTCTAATGAAGATGTCAAGGCTGTGCTTCAAATTAAACATAATAATTTGAATGGAAATTTTCTCTAAAAAAAAAAAAGATTTTCCTCTTTGTTTTTCATGTGTGTGAATGAACTCAAACAAGATATGAACAATGAACAGGAACTTCTATTGAGGGTGATCATGATTATGAAGTTTAGGTACAGTCACTGTAAATTTCCTTCTGCACATCTGGGTCATCATTTCCATCTTTGTTAATATTGCATGAAACTGTGTAACTACTCTGATCATGGCATTTGGTGAAAACAAAGTACTGCCTTTCATGTGATTATTTACATAATCTAATTAGATGATTTTTGACATTGCAAAAGGTGTTGATAAACAATTTTTTTTTGTACTGTTCTCCATACATATTTATCAATCAGAGTTTATATATTATCATGTTTTGATAGAAATGCAGGTTACTTCATTTTGCTGTTAATTGGGGTTCTTTCATTGAGACAAAACCTTGCTCTTGGTTTCCTCCACAAAATGTCTTACACTGGAGCTTGGACATTTTGTAGCTTAAGAATGTTTTCAATCTCTGTTGGTGTTTCTTGATGACAATTAGTTGGAGTATGACCCAGCAAGCTTGCAAGTGAAGGAGACATATCATTTCTTTGCTTTGCTGTATCAGTAATAGGTTTAATAGCTGGTTCACATTTCCTCTTGACTTATGTATTGTTGGCCCAGAATAGGTTTCAATTCGCCCCTTTCATAATCTGCCTTTGAATGGATGCAAAACAACCTAACTGGGTACAAGATGACTGGGTATAGAACAACTGTGGGTACAAAACAAAAAAACTGTGGGTACAAAATGAGTGGTAACTGGGCCATAATGCACCAACTGTTAATAAAACAGATATTTTGAATATCAAAATCCGCAATATTTGTGAACTGAAAAACTACCCATTATTCATACAAGGAAAATCTCATTTTGGAAAAAACTTTTCGGAATAAATTCTTACTGGAGTTCAGTTTCACATTGTGTTTGTTCTTTTTTTGAAATATTCAACAAATCTGTCTCAAGGTTTGAAAATACTTCTGCCAAAATCCTTGACAATAAACATCGTGATTAAAAATAAATCACTATGTATTCATCACTTTTGGTTAGGGTGTTTTCTTGTTTACATAATTAATTCTTTAAAAACTTTATAATTTTGTCTTAAATTAAGTGGGAGCATTTAATTTTCATTGCAGTGTCGTCAACTTCTTGATTTAGCATTGACAGCTCAAGAGAATAACAGGAAATCCACAAAAATTTACATCAAAGCCGAAAAAACACTCAAGATAATGATACAGTGGGTGGTGAAATAAGGCCTAGTTGAAACACCACCAAAATAAACAAAGAATATAACCTAACTGGTCTGATTCTTAATTATATGTTTGGGTCTTCTCCATAAAAGCTTACTTAAGTTATTATGAATGACCAAAAGGCCTCCTCACAACTGAATTAAGATGTAATTTGACAAAAATTTTGTCAGCACAGACACTGCTTGGTCTAGGTACCATGGTGGTACATCATGGGAAGGAAACCAAGGTATATAAGAAGGAGTGTAGCAAGTTATAGTTATCTAGACCTCTGAGTCAACCCTGGTCAGAGCTCTGTTTCTTTTAAATCAGCTTTTCTCTCTTTTTTGCCATATCAAATTCCAAAGACAAGGTCTCGGACCTCCTATACTCTGACAACCAGGGAATTGATGAAGTCTTTAGAAGGATTTTTACAGGAAATTGTTGGTACAAAATGCAAAAGAAATAGATAAAGAAGCTCAAATTCAAACTCAGTGAGCCCCACAAGTTCCAAAGGAAAGCCAACAAAGACAAATGACCATTTACAACACTGCCTGACAAAGTAAAATATGTACAGGAAGAAAGTGTGAAGTTATCTCTTCGAGCATCAGAGGCACAATTTACTCATGGACAAGTCACAGCCTGGCTAGTACATGGTGGAAAAGTATAAGACTGCTTCGATAGTTTTTTTTTCATTGGTGACAAAGCCATATATTGCAATTCTACTTGATCAGCTATGGCTAAGCAACCACCTCTTTTAATCCCAAAATGATGACAAGATCAGGCGGAAAAATCAGGGGTAGTTACTTTCGATTTTGATTATACTGATTTTCTGAAGTTGACTACACATAAGCTGCTAACTATGTCTCAAACGGTTCTGAGCTTTATCGACTTGTTTTGAATTCTGTACCCCACGCGCGATCCTCCCGCGATATTGCGCGGCGCGAGTTATAAACAACAATGGCGGTCTCAAATTAATACAATGACCAGAACAACGCCTTTTTCCACAAGCTGGCCAATTGCGATGTAAAAGGAATATTTCTTCTGAGGAGAGCTTGGAGAAAAGTAGAAGTTTCGCCAAAAGATTAATTTAGACAAAAAAAATACATCAGGAGTGCGAAGCCTTGACAAAAAGATACACTCGTGATCAACGATTTCCCAAATAAGAGAAATTAAAAAAAACAAAACAATAGAATCTGGTTCGCACAAATTTACGACACTGCGCTACAAACGGATTTCAGTATTTCCGACTGTTTGGTTGTTTGATTTCGTCAAGTTGTTGCAAAAAATTCAACCTCAGCATTCATTTGCACAACTCAGCTGCAGAAAATAGTAAAAAACTTATGTAGTTGAGTCAGGAATTGACTAAGAGAAAATACCTTTCCTCGAATAGCTCTTTGAAGTTAACAACAATCCGTACGTCGACAGATGTCGATTAAGCCCTTAACACTCTCCGAGAAGTAACATCAAAATTTGGAATAAAAGGATTTCGCGGAGTTATTACACTTCTGCCATCGACTCAAAATAAGGCGGAAAAGTCGCCAACGGTTTCATCGAACAGTAGAATAGTTCTTCCACAAATCTTGAACACGATATTGCGCTTTGTTTCGATTTAGTATGCTCCTTTTTGACTCTCTAGAAGACATCAAAGCCACAAGAATATTACCTTCACTCCTCTGCTGCGAATTCCAAAAGACAAATGGGTTATTCACTGTCTCAGACGTTGTCTTCTTCACCGACGCCACAAATGGTCCTCGCAAGAGCAGAGCTGAATAAGGAAATACTACGTCACAGGTATGCGGTCAACAACGCGAACTCAAGCGTGCGAGGTTTATAATCACGCGATAATCGCAGCGAAAGGAGCTGGCGTTTAAAACCGACGCATTTTGGTGTCATCGAATGCATTTTCCAATTTTCAGTGTTTCGAAGACGAAAATTTTACGGGTGTACAGAGTTTTTCGAGGTTGCTCTATGAAAGAAAAGCAGCAAGGCAAACATCGCCTCGAAGCAACAGGATGGAAAATCAACCATGTGACACTGAGAGAAACTGAAATTCGCGACTTTCTGAGCTTGTAGGGTTTGTGAAGGTGTGACTGAAAATGCCATTTTATCCCAGATTGTGTTTTCCCTTCCCAATCCCAAATTTTCTCAGGTTTCCCTGATACTTCGCTCATTTCCTTGGGTGAAGAGAGGCACTGGGAGGATACAAGCATAACACCAATTGACTATTTTGACTCCAAGAAGGCGCAGAGGAAAGAGGTTGAAAAAACGCCAAAATTTGTTACAGAGCTTTTAATCTGATCAACCAAGTGTTTTGGGATCATGTGTACTATAGGTGGACTCGGTCGACATATCGGGCGACAGTCGACCGATATATCGGTCGACTATCGGTCGACTATCGGTCGACTATCGGTCGACTATCGGTCGACAATCGACCGACTATCGGTCGATAGTCGACCGATAGTTGACCGATTGTCGACCGATACTCGACCGATGGTCAACCGATATATCGACCGACTGTCGGCCGATGCATCGGCCGATATGTAGCGATCAACTGCCGGTGAAGTATCGGTCAAGTATCGGTCAAGTATCGGTCAAGTATCGGTCAAGTATCGGTCAAGTATCGGTCAAGTATCGGTCAAGTATCGGTCAAGTATCGGTCAAGTATCGGTCAAGTATCGGTCAAGTATCGGTCAAGTATCGGTCAAGTATCGGTCAAGTATCGGTCAAGTATCGGTCAAGTATCGGTCAAGTATCGGTCAAGTATCGGTCAAGTATCGGTCAAGTATCGGTCAAGTATCGGTCAAGTATCGGTCAAGTATCGGTCAAGTATCGGTCAAGTATCGGTCAAGTATCGGTCAAGTATCGGTCAAGTATCGGTCAAGTATCGGTCAAGTATCGGTCAAGTATCGGTCAAGTATCGGTCAAGTATCGGTCAAGTATCGGTCAAGTATCGGTCAAGTATCGGTCAAGTATCGGTCAAGTATCGGTCAAGTATCGGTCAAGTATCGGTCAAGTATCGGTCAAGTATCGGTCAAGTATCGGTCAAGTATCGGTCAAGTATCGGTCAAGTATCGGTCAAGTATCGGTCAAGTATCGGTCAAGTAGCGGTCAAGTAGCGGTCAAGTATCGGTCAAGTAGCGGTCAAGTAGCGGTCAAGTAGCGGTCAAGTATCGGTCAAGTATCGGTCAAGTATCGGTCAAGTATCGGTCAAGTATCGGTCAAGTATCGGTCAAGTATCAGTCAAGTATCGGTCGAGGATCGGTCAAGTATCGGTCAAGTATCGGTCAAGTGTCGGTCAAGTGTCGGTCAAGTGTCGGTCAAGTGTCGGTCAAGTATAGGTTCACTTACCGACCATATCGCTCAGAAGAAAATAGGCTAAGAAAGAGTGCGAGGTTTTTTCGATATATCTTCCGATTTGGTAATGGAAAAATACATGGTAAAGTTGGTCGCTCTTGTGTAACTAATGTTGTACCTTAACGTATTTCCATTATTCCTAAAACTACCCGGCTTATGCTTTATCCCTGATGTAATGCTGCCCTTAATCCAACATACCTAAAATGATTATTATTCCTTAGCTCTTATAGCTCTAACAGGTCCTTAACGTTATTTTGCTTGTACAACGTTATCGATATTAACTGTCCAGTTTATGTCGGTAATGGGATCCACCTAAATTGTATCAGCTAAAATTGCAGTGTGTAACTACCCAGCTAAACGAAAAGTAAATGATCTTTTGAAACTGAACTAGGCGGTTAAACTCATAAGCAAAGCGATTTTATAAAGACTTCTTTTTGCAGTGCGAGGTCAGCCGTTGTTTGTTTGTTTTTTCATTATTGTTATTTTACCTAGAATAGGGCGTCTTTTTGGGGGTTTGGGCCTTAACAACGGTATCAATTTTTTTTATCCTTAAATAGGGAACTCCGCGGCACCCACCTATCGGAAATACAGTACTAATCCGCTTATAAGAACCTGGAATTCACGAACCTGTTAGCCTAAAAATATCAATTTAGACCCCCTTTACATAAGAACCTATTTAGCCTAAATTGAAACAGGTTCCTGTTTTAGAAAATAAACCTTAAAGATCTTCAGGCAAAGATAAAAGACATGACTCTCAAAAGTAGTGAACTTAAACATGTATGAACTATAAAAATCTCTAAATTTGGTATAAATAATTAATGTATGAAAAACAGTAGTATGTACATGTTGGTTTTGAATTAGAATTCACATGAGTACACCCTACGAGTACATTTAGAACTGAGAACTCAGATTCTTATAAGCGGGTAAGTACTGTAGTTTGACTTACTAAAACAAAATCAAGTCTGCAATGAATATCTAGTTGTCTTTGCCTCCAGATAATCGTCTTGCCATTTGGATTAAAAATTCTCCAAACATCGCATAGCTCCAAATTTTCCATCGCATTTTGCACCACCTTTAAAGCGTTCTGATGTGTTCTGGTGATGCCATTTTTTCAGAGAAAATTGAGAGAGTAAAAAACATCCTAAGCAGCTGGTCTGCTAGGAGACTTACTCTTCTAGGTAAAATCACGATAATAAAAGCTTTGGCAGTATCCCAAATTGTACATGTTTTAACCTCTTCCAACGCATCAAGGTGTACTTAAGGAAATCGATACCCTGCTATATGACTTTCTCTGGGAAAGCAAAGGGGACAAACTTAAAAGGACACAAATGATCAATGATTACGATAAAGGAGGCCTCAAGATGATAGATATTCAAAGCTTTAATAAATTGCTAAACAAAAAGTGGGTAAATGGAAACTTTTCGTAGACTTCCACCTCCAGAAGTGTAGGGGGAAAGTAATGTTTTTAAAGTGCTACTACGATCAAACTATCCATATCCATTTTTTATAATTTCGTGTAAAATATGACTGTCTAAAATACCTTGCTAAATATCAATCCATTACGACCATCAGAAATCTTTTTTTTATTTGTATTTTTATTTCCGAGAAGTTGCAGTCGCCATTTCTTTATCTCGTTCCAATTATAGCCTGGTTGAGAATTAGGGAAAATGACGTCAAATGCTCAAAATACCTCGCGTAAAATAACTCGAGTGTGCTAGACTATTGCAATGTTTGAATTTATTACAGGTACAGTAAAAAACCCTTTTTTAAGAACCTAGATTTTAAGAAAAAAATAGATTTACTGAAAATGTTAGACAAAAATTGTACATTAAAACTCCTCTTTGAAACAGGTTCTTTTTTTTTGAGAAATTCAATCAAAGCAACAACACAGTTCCATGTATTAATGCTGCGTTTTGTTCTGTTTATCTTGGATAGCTTTGTAAACTTGGTAAATATATGCTTGGATTTTTAACGTATTATGCATACAATACCAAAAATAGGCCACGCCCTCCAATGACAAACAACTCATTTATTTTGAAAACTAGACTGCGAGCAGAGGGCGCGATCGACGAGCGGTGAGCGGCCAAGCAACGATCTCTTTTCGCTGTGACTGGCGCCCCTGCTGCTCGCAGATCACGGCCTCGCCGCTCGTCGATCACGTCCGCTTTTTCTTCGTTCGTTCCAGTGGGATTTCACTGCAAAAGAGACTGCTCGCAATCTATTTGAAAACAAGAACCTGTTAAAGAACCTGAGTAGCCAAATTTTCCAGTTCAGCACCATCTTTTATAATAACCTTCTTAGCCTTGCTTGGAAAAAATTAGGTTCCTATTAGCGGGTTTTTTACCGTATATGCTTCTGAGTCTAAAATTGAAAAAAATACCAAATTGCACCAATGTTGCACTAAGGTCACAGGAACTGTCCCGTTTCGGGGGAGGGGGGTACTCCCGTAAATTTTGAATAAGTGTGTGCCTCGAAGAGTCTTGAACCCTGTCCCACTTTAAGGATGAAACAAACGAAAATTGTCCAAACACGAAATATGACACCCTATTCAAGGAAAAACAATAACCAAACAACGGCTAACCACGCGCGGCAAAACACAAATCTCGATAAAATCGCTTTGTTGACAATTTTAGCGGAATTTGCTTTTTGTTTAGCTGGCCATTTACACACCGCAATTTTAGCCGATACAATTTACATATCCTATCTAAAGATCACAACGGAAACACAATGCTAACAGAGGCAAAACGATAACCGCCAAAACCATACCCTATTCCGCGGCACATACATAGACAAATGTACCCTATCCCGCGGCACATAAATAGACAAATTTCATTAAAACGTGTTGAATATATAGAAAAAAATTAAGAAAGACTGTTTCCTAGCAGGTGCAGGACATAAGTGGGTATTATAAACTGAAATACGGTTGATGTAATAGTTCGTATGTATTTTAGTTGATATGTTTTCTGTTGTAAAAAAGACCTGAATGAAATACAATGTATACGAGGCATCGAGGTGAATCTCTTTATGGGCACATTTCTTGATGACACATTAATTGTTTCAAGGTAAAATGTGCACAGTTTTTGGCATTTTGGCTCTAATCTGGCTACAGGTTTTGCCGAAGATTTTGGGAATAATTCGGATGGCGCTATTTTTCTGTTGAAGTCACTACGGTGAGATCGACTTGCTGGGATGGAAGAGAAGAGAATAAAACGTGCTATAGCCATTCGCGAGAAGAAGATAAGGTGCAAATAAGCTTACATGTGTTCAATTGATCCTCAAAGGATAGTGACTAAAACACCACACGAGCACTACGAGTAACATACAAGTACATACGAGTAATTACGAGTCATACGGGCGCACACAGATACATATGAGTAACATAAAAGTAACATACGAATACATGGAGTAACACACAGATAACATACGGTCAAATGTGGGTAATACGCATGAAATCTGCAAAGTAAAATACTAGAAATTGGACCTTTAACGGAAATCGTCGATTTGTTTCTCACTGCTCGGTATGGAGAGAAATTAGCATTTGAGGTGTGTGTGTCTGCGTGTGTGATGGGGGTGGGGGGGCTGGGAAGAGACCTTCCTTAATGCTTCCTGTGAGCCTATTACTGGATAAAATAGCAATAACAAAACTAATAATAAATTAAAATACTATTCAATCCTGTAGGCTGAACAGCAACGCTGATTTCCTACGGTTACCACCCTCCCGAGGTAATACCCGGGACAAGATCGGCCCTTGTGACCCTAGGGTGGAAAATGTTTGAAGTTTTCAGTTTTTCCCGTGGGTAGGGGGTTGGGCAACTTTAAATAACTACCCACACAAAGACTCCTGGGGCGAAACGAGATATGTATTATTTTACTATTTTTTATAATTATTTCATTATTTCTCATTTCTTTTATTTTCATTGTATTTCTTATTATTAATTTATGTTATTTCTATTTTATGCAGCAATAGGCTCACACGAAGCACACGCAAACACACCCTCAAATGCTAATTTCTCCCCACCATAGTTAGTAGAGTTTCCTCTACTAACTATGTCCCCACACTACCCCGTTTTGTACATATGATATCATTTGCACATTTATCGCGATTGACTACCTAAATTACCCCGACCTGCTCCCGTGCTGGTCTCGTAGCTCAGTCGGTAGATCTAATTCGGAGGTCGTGGCTTCAATCCCCACTTGGTCAAATTTTCTTTGCCCCGTGAGGACTCCCAAATTTCCTTTAAAATGGTAGTAACCCAGGGGGATTTATTGTATCGGCAGTATTGCCTTCTTCCAGCACCCAAACATTTATTTTAAAAAAATTACAATTTATATTACGGGTGCTTCGCGGTTCACATCCTATATCTACATCATTTGAACCAATGAATACACCGAGCAGTAAAAACAAATCGAAGGTTTCCGAGAAAGGTCCAATTTCTCGTATATTACTATGTTTTTACAAATCAAAGGAAAGAAAGTCAATTAAGCTTTCGCTAAAATGCATGCGATCAAAAACCATTTCCCATTTGAGTTTTGAAATGTAATTTTTTTTTTTTGATGACAAACTGCAGTTACCAATATACATCTTGTATTACGGAGGACAGTAAGGAAATTAACCAACGTTTTTTTAAAACACTTCCACACAGCCATTGTTTTGCTCCATTTTGTCGGACAAATATCTCGAAACAGTTGTATCCCTATGAAGTGGATTTACAAAGCTACGGAACCTAATACGATCTATATTTTCAACCGTCACCACCATTTAGTACACCAGCGTTGAAGACTACATCATCGGAAAATGAAATTTCCTTACTCGCGGTCCAATGGGAACAAACAGTGTTAGAATTGTTTTGACGTTTACTAAAAACACGCGCTTGATATAGAATGAAATAGAAATCAAAACTTTATGAGTGCGGCTGGAAGTATTGCGAGTTCACTCTACCGACGTCCCGTTTGCCGTCATGTCTCAAACTGAAGGTTTTTAACCCTTTAAATAGTCGAATTGTGTGCTCTTTATCGACTGACGGTGACACTTTTTTTTAAAGAATAATGACAGCGGCGGCGGAAAAACAAGTTAAAATGCCATTCATTGTCCAATGAAATAAGCTTCCAAAGCTCAGATAATAAAACCAAATATAACCTAAACTTTGAAAAGGGTGTAGTAAGTCTCCAACGCATAAACATCGTGCGTTGTAGATCTCATAATTTTGATCTACTGTAAGTGAACACAGATCCTTAATTCTCACACCACATCTATCTCCGGAAAAGTAACAGGCAAAGTCAATAGGTTGAATATACTTGAAAAACTACAGAGGGTAAAGGACCGTGCACTTAGGTATGACATGTATTTATAGCAAAGACCCTTCATTAAGAAAGAATGCTCAATATGATTGGTTTACAAAACACATTAAAGGGTCGTCTCACCCAAGATATGTTAATTACGATAGACAGATGTTTTCAAAAGAAGACACCCACCACTACAGCTAATTCATTTTAAGTAAAGAACACGCATCGTAATTAAAGGGGCACAAATATGCTTTGATACCTAAAGTAAGATGTACAAAACATGGTTTAAGGTCTCTTCGTTACTTCACCGCTGTAAGGACTTGGAATTCGCTGCCGGAGACGATACGCGTTATGGTCGGCACAAGAGAAATTTAAAACTGGATTCCAGACACGCAATTTACATCTAAATTATGAGGTAATCATGTTACTTATTAGAGTTTTATATCTTCTATCGTGGAATAAACCCTCCCCCCCGGGGGCAATGAATTATCGGCCAAGTAGAGTACTTCAGTGAAGTATCGGTGAAGTGTCGGTCAAGTATCGGTGAAGTGTCGGTCAAGTATCGGTGAAGTACCGGTGAAGTATCGGTCATGTATCGGTCAAGTATCGGTCATGTATCGGTCAAGTATCGGTCGTGAATCGGTCAAGTATCGGTCAAGTATCGGTCAAGTATCGGTCAAGTATCGGTCAAGTGTCGGTCAAGTATCGGTCAAGTGTCGGTCAAGTATCGGTCAAGTATCGGTCTTGTATCGGTCAAGTATCGGTCATGTATCGGTCAAGTATCGGTCAAGTATCGGTCAAGTATCGGTCAAGTATCGGTCAAGTATCGGTCAAGTGTCGGTCAAGTATCGGTCAAGTGTCGGTCAAGTATCGGTCAAGTATCGGTCATGTATCGGTCAAGTATCGGTCAAGTATCGGTCATGTATCGGTCAAGTATCGGTCATGTATCGGTCAAGTATCGGTCATGTATCGGTCGAGTATCGATGGTTTAAGACTATATCGGTCGACACATTTATCGGTCGACTGTCGACCGACTATCGGTCGACAGTCGACCGATAGTCGGTCGACAGTCGACCGATAGTCGGTCGATTGTCGACCGATAGTCGACCGATATATCAGTCGACTGTCGCCCGATATGTCGACCGAGTCCACCTATAGTACACATGATCCGTGTTTTGTACGTATTGGGTTAGAACATTTCTGAAGTAGTTCAATGATAAGTAATTTTTAAAGTAATCTGAATCTTGTAAAATTCGTTTAAGATGGTATTATAAATATGGGTATTTTTCTAGCTATGATCCTAAGGTATAATAATAATAATAATAATAATAATAGTTATAATAATAATAATAATAAATATTGAATTTTAGACTGTTTATCATGAACGGGTATTTGAAAGGTTGAACTTTAAATAGTTGCTTTTTATTTTGATAATTTTACGAGTGAACCTTTATTTTGCTTTAGCTATGCAAGTTCTTTGCAGGAAATATACATTTTTGCACATAAAGCACAATTTGTTTTTGTTCTATATCCATCTACAAGTAGTCTGACTGAGTTTTGAACGAAGCTTTTTTAATAATAATGATAATAATAATGATAACAATGATATGGAATGGCAACTTTAAAATTTCTCTGCCCAATCATGAGCGATATTATGAGATCGAACAGTTCTAATGCTGCATGAGTATAAGAGTAGTTCCTGTATTTATACAGAGAGAACATTCTGATTTAAATAATTACTGCCCTATTTCTATAATTCCTGTTGTGGCTAAGGTCTTTGAGAGAATTGTATACAATCAATATTATGAATATTTAACTGATAATAATCTAATTTCCTGTAATCAGTCAAGGTTTCATTCCCTTCACTCCACTGCTACCACCTTACTTGAAGCCACAGATAATAAAGGTAATGTTTATGCAGTGATTTTTCTAGATCTGAAGAAAGCTTTTGACACCATTGATCACTCTATATTGCTATCTAAATTAAAAGCCTATGGTGTTGGAAACAACTCAGTGAACTTGTTCAAATCCAACTTGAACAATCGCACACAGAAATGCTTTGTAAATGGCTCTCCCTTGGATAGTCAACCTTTAACTTGCGGTGAAGTCAAAGTTTTTTCCATAACAGTTATTCACAGTCATTTTTAACAAATTGCTTTGAGCTGTAACTGTACTGACATACAAACAAATATACTGGTTTTCAATGTTTAGTGTAATCTGGGTAAAATGCAATGTAATCAGAGAAAGTGGAAAATGAACTGAAACCTTGAAAGGAAAAGATTTTTGAACTGCATATGTGTGAGCTTATGAAGTCACATAACTTTTTCTGCTGTCTTTCAATTGCAGAGAGATTTAGTCATCTTTTGTGGCTAACCAACTAGGATAACCAGCTTCTGACAAGAAATTATATGGTTGTCAAGATGTGTTAAATGAATCAAATGTTCTTCATGCAGCCCCTGGTTTTCAGATTTTTCTCCTAATCTTGGGTTGATCTTTTAGTCTTAAGTCTTGTCCTCTGATGTGCCAATCACATCAGTTGCTTATCAACCAAACATTTTCTGAAAGATTCAATAACTATGCGTCTCGTTTGTTCCATTAGCTTGACAATTTATGAAATAGACCAGCCCCTCACACTTTACTTGATGTCATACTTCAGATTTCAGTTGACTTCTTGTGACTGTGGCTGTGACTGTGGCTTATGGTTCTTGCACGGGTTTTTTCATTTGTGGTATCACGATCTGGTCTTCCTTCCTCCTTCTTCCGACTAAAGTTCTTTTCCAAGACAGGAGCTGGTAAAGCAACCACCATAATGCCACTCAAAGAACAAATGACGCCTGTTATGCGTCCAAATATGCTCAATGGGGTCATATCACCATATCTATAAGGTGTAATATGATTGGACAAGTGAGAATGACAAAACAATAAAAAATCCTCAGTGATCCCTGCAATCTGATTGGTTCTCACTTGTGCGATTTACATATGAATTACATTGCTCTAAATCACACCTCTTTCCTGGCCAATGAGAAAGCTTTACTAAAACATGACAACCAAACAGATTTCAAGGCTTGTTTGAAGTAACTGACCAAATGGCAGGAAAATGGAAGACAACTTTGCAACTTGTTACACACCAGCTCAGTACTGGATTAATAAAACATTTTTACATACTAAAAAATCCTGTAGTTGAGTAACTGAATTTTGTGATGGCAAAGTGGATGTAATAAAGTGGTGATTGAATTTTGTGTCATGCAATTTTGGTCCGAAATCACACTTGTGACTGGATTCCCTGTAGCTCAGTAGTGGAGAAAAGAAGGGCAGAATCTATTGGTCTAAATTGGGACTCGATTCCTTATGTAGGACCCAATGTTTTTTTGTGTGCCGTGCTCGTGACAAAACAGAGCTAAAAAATTTTTCACCTTTCTTATCTTATTTACTCACATGAAACTTTCGAAATCGCTGATACAAGCAAGCATTATGCAGGACCCATGTAACACATGAACACAACATGTGGTCTAGCTGATCCAAGAATTCTTTTTAGCTCTGTAACAAATCATTGGGTATGGTTCATCGCGTGTACGTTTTTTTTTTTTGTCCCACACCCTTTTCAAAAATGAATAATACATTTTTTACTTCACCAACGAGCTCAAAATTTACCATATTTCTTATACTGTTAAGGGACTTTGTCATGTTCAAGACAATTATGATTGCAATCAGATCGTAGGTAATATAATTTTTCTACTATTTTATTGCTAGGCGAATTCATTTTGGCCATTTCTGTAGTCACCATCCCCACCTCAAACTCTCTATTACTATTGGGTTAGCAACGGAGAAAAACTTACCCTAGCGTCGTCATGGTAACGATAGTATACCAAAACGTAGCTGGAATGCTGACGAAGTTTGTATTTTTGTCTCCCATCTCAGCATAATATATAATGGTTGAAAATAATATGACGAGAGTAATGAGTACAACAAACACAAAACTGAGTTCAGAAAGACTGGCTAACAGTGACGAGCCAGCCTCCCGGACCTTCGTGTTATGGCGAGACATTTTAACGATGCGAAAGATTCTGAAAACACGAAGAACAGTGAATGGGCCTCCCACTGCTTCGGGAAAAATCAGTGCTACATAATAAGGTATGATTGCCACGACGTCAATAATGCTTAAGAATTGTTTCATAAACTGAAGTCTGACAGGTGCAGCAAACAATCTGGCCAAGTACTCCACAGTGAATGCTATGACGCACATAGACTCCACAATGTAAAATTGTTCAGAGTATTTGTCACCACAGGGGATTTCCCCACAAGGTAGAGTCTCGACAGTTGATGCAGCAACACTTACAACGATCAAAATTGCGGAGACATAATGTATTAATAGTCCAAAGACATTTTGAGCTGGATCTTCAAATAACTGCCACATTTTTTGCCTTATCGTAGTGGGAACGAACTCCTCTTCTTCTGGTTTTGCATGACGCTTTTGATAGTCTATGAACTCTTCATGTTTTTCTTGGAACACTTCATAGCAGCAGTCGCTTAAGTGATTTCTAACAATTCCAAAGAAGTCGAGTTCTCCGGCAAAGCAGCAGGCGCATTCGTCTTCAGGATAGTGAAGAGTTCCTTTACGGTAAAACTGGATGATGTAAGAGAACAGATCAGGGTCTCTATCGAAAAAGTATTCATTCTTACTCCTGTCAAAAAACATATCGCGTCTTGTGCTTCCAAGAAGAGTGTCTGAAATAAAGACAGTTGAGAGACATTCTTTTCAATCGTTTTACAAAAGTAAAAGACATTCTTACTTGGAATCAGGCTCAAAGAGTCTCGGGGAGGGGAGAGAGGTTTACGTCCAATCAGCCAATCCCTACTGATGACGAGAAGTAAACCACTGCAATGATGGCTCAATGTACTCTAAATAGATAGACTCAGCTATTATGCCTCTTTTTTTGCATATTCTTTATTATTTTTCCCCAAAATTCCTCTCGAAAAATTGCCTCAGAACATCGCATTAAGATAAGAGGCTCAATCAAAGAGTCAGAGTAACACTGAAATTAATCCTCAAGTACAGTCTTCCTGTTTTCAATCTTGGAATTCATTGAGCTTAATAGGGGAGTATGCAAATGAGTTGCAGGTGGCGTTAATGTCATTTAGCCTTTACCAAACTCCTCATTTTCATCGCCTCCTTGTGATGTTGTACGGCGTTGTTGGGATCCACTTCTCTTATTCTGCTTTAAGAGGTCGAATTGTGGCAAGCCATATAACGAGCCCATAAGTTTAGATTCGGATTCACAAAAAGCGCTATAACCGAAGGGGTGTCTAAAAGATGCAGTGTTTGAATGGTTTGCAACCAGTCACTGCTGAATGATTAATGTATAAAGCTACTTCATGATTCAGTGGCTTTCCTGTTTATAACGTTTGGTGACCAACATCAATAAGTAATTGAACGGGAGAGCTGCACATCACGAAATGTGTCAGTTTTAACACGCAACGGTACCGCTACTTCAACATAAAAATAAATTTTGAATCATCTGGACGAGATCCAATTTGGGTTCTTTTATTCATTGAATAGCTGATGAATTGGTTAGAGACTCACTTGCGTAACTGCTCCACCATCTGTCTCACAGAAGAACAGGTAGTAATGTTTAGATACTAAGAAATTAGGGAGCCTTATTCCCTGAATAAAGGAAGCGGTTAAATCCAAAAAAATTCATGCAGATGATGAAAAAATTACGATTATTTTACGTTCGGCGTTCGAAAAAGTTTCGACGATGCTGACGATAATTCTGAGACTTTCTTGCGTCACATTTCCACCATCAATCCAACAGAGGAGCGTGCGCGAGTGTTAAGATGCGGAGAAAATAGGCAGGTCAATCCCGTCTTGAAAAAAACCGATCAAATCGTAAAAAGTTAAATGGTACTGAACAAAAAAATGAAACGATTTTCAGTGTTTGGTGTTTCAGACACGTCCGTTAGCAACGAATCACCATCTTGAACACACCTGAAATTATTGTTGTCATTCTAAAAAATGTTGAAAATTATTGACACGAGTGTCATGATCTGAGACGTTTTCCGATCGATGTAACTGTTGCCTCAGCCTGAGATATTTTGATTTTTATGTGCTTAGTTCTTGTTTTGTGCGGCGAGAAAAATTGTACCGACACATTGTCTCCTAAAGGATATTCAAACTATAGCCTGAAGACCTTTTCAGTAATTTCTCGTTGTTATGGCTTATTAAGGCTTGTGAAATGGTTTCCTTCAGCGCCAGGATGCCCGTTCGGAAGGTAAGCCAGCATTGCATCATTAACGGTTATTGACAGTCGACTACTGGGTAAAACATTGTTCCTTAAGTCTTTATCACTTTTAAAGTCCCACTTATTATGTCGATATATCAGTTTTTAAATATTACTTCACGCCACATGTCCACTGCTAGCTGCGCAAGCACATCGATGAATCAGTTGCGCCTCATTTTGAGAGGCCGTAGCAGACGGAACACACCAGATAGATGAGTAATCCTTCCGTCGAGAACGAGCACAGTGACCTATCATTATTTTGAGCCGTTGAGTAATAACCTTTATCCTGCATAAATCGCTCCGACTTTACGAGAAACAGAAAATTTATCGCATGAATATGATACGATTTCAGGATACTAGAACTCAAAATCTTGGAAGATAAACAACCATTTGGTAAAGTTCCCTTAAAGTGTCATTGAAGGGTTCTTTTTTCACGAGTACAACCTTTGGGTGGCCTAGTATTGAAAACGCCGCTAATTTCATTCTTATTTGAATAATCCTTATGGAAAATTTAGTCAGACATTGGAATTACAAAAAAACATTTTATGAGCTCTCATTTTAAAGCTTAAATAAAGTGCGCCCCATTTTCTTTGTAAAACTCAAAGGACATACTAATGTTATGATGATATTTGAATCAAGAAAAGAAATATGGTATTGACTACAAAACATCTTACACTGAATTTGTTGTCACCTACTGATCTATTAAATTTATGGAGCCTCATCGGTTATCAACAGAGGATCATAACGTTGAGCTAGGTAGCATAATTTTGTTGTCAAGAAGCAAATCACTTGTTTTATCTTTCATATGCATTTATAAAACGATCGGTCAATTATTTCTTGCCAAGGCGAAATATTGTGAACTTTCGTGCCGAAATACGTCATTGACGGGTTTTTATTTTGTCATTTTTGTTTATATTTTTGTGGTAAATTTTCGTAGATGTTTTGGAAATACTTAAAAAATACCCCAGTACATGAATAAGTAAAACAATGTACGATTATAAAAAGAAGGACTGTTTTTTTCTTCTTTCTTCCTAAGAAACATATCGAAAGTTACAAAAGTAAATCGGTTCGACTAAGCGTTTTTTCTCAGTAACTGAAATCTGTGTTTTACCTGGATGCTGTTTGAAGATAGAATTGTCTGCTTCAAATATCCGACCGCTTACATTGATAGTTATGAAGTCACCTTTACAATTCTTTTTGAAAGTCACTCGTGGTCGGACGGTTGTTCTTCGAGCGTTCGGTTGAGTCTGACCGTTTCCTCTAATCCCGTTCACGGCCATTGCGGAGTCACCTGTAATATTGCAAAACACAATAGTCTCACTTGATATGAATGTTAACTAGCAAGGTTTCCATTGGCGTTTTCAGCAATCCCCGTCCCATCTCTGATTCATTCGAAGAAAAACTGTTTTATCTCATGGTTACAAAACCTTAGCTGGTGATTTCGAGTTCTTTTTGTTTACAAAACTATTGCTTTCTGCTTGAGGTCTAAGTTGAATTTAATTCCAAGGAAACTTGCGGTTTGTGAAAAATATATTAGCTAGCATCCCGCAAAGCTGATTAGAAATTCAAAATTGTGCCATTAAATTATCAGTTGCACCTGCCGAGAACTCCTATATCGTTAAAACGACATCCAAACCATTGTATCCGCTGTTTCAAAAGAGATTCAAACGGACCGACTAATTATTTCCGGTGTAAAAATTTTCATTAATGAAACGGACTGTAAAACAAAACGAGCTTTTTGACAATATTTTTCGAAGGCACGGAGTTGTTGCTTTTTTTTCAATGTCCTTGTTTCGTTTGCCCTAAATGTTCTAATGGTATAAGTGGTATGAGCCTCTTTAACAGTTCGAAAAGATAACAGCGTCCTTCTGTTATCTTCAATAGATGTGAGTAATTCTTTCATAATTTCTGCTTCTTTTATGCGATAAAATACTTATTGACTGAAAGGGAGGGCTGGACGGGAGAATATTTGGCTTAAGCACAGACCTCGGCACGGACCTCGCTGCGCTCGGTTTGCTGGGCGCTGCGAGGTCCGTGCGTCATGACCAAGAGCCAAATATTTTCCCGTTCGGCCGACCAAACTCAGTCAATAAGTATTTAATCGTATGAACGTAATTCTTTCTTTTTCTTTCCTTCTTCTTTTGGCTCGTAGCTCACGGTGCTGTACGGCTTTGTGCGGCCCTGTTCACACCATCGCGCACAGCTGTCATGCTGGAAATATTTTCAAATGTTTTTATAAGCAAAACGCGTGCAGGGCCGTATGGGTCGTATGATGAAAGCACGAGGAACGAGGAATAATACATCAGTTTTTATATTTTTGGTTGAGGGTCTCGTTCGCGATGTGTTTTTAAAAGAAATTTATGTTAAGCAGGGTAATTGTTTTGTTACGTGTATTGTTTCACAAAGATATTGGTTTGAGTTATCGACTCCGGGCGCGAGAAGACTAAATGAATTAAATAAGCAGAGTGTTATAATCGATAATGTTCTGATAAATGCGTCACATTTTTCAGTAAATGGTGAATTGAAAGTCGAATTGTCTCCTCTTGTTACTAATTGTCCCTACAGACTTTGAAAAAGACTTTCTATTGAGTATGTCATTGAATAACGCATGCAGAGCACACTGCCTAATGACTATCAATGTAGACTTTTCTTGGGAAGGCTCTCTATTCAGGAATATCACTGAAATACTACGTCTGTATGGAACACTCTTCACTGAGTGTCACTGAGGGTGTCTTTAAATTCAAATGTTACCAAGGTAGCCATGCATTACTTATACGCTTACGACAGTCGAGTGTCAACCTCAGTGTGAAGTCTCCACCTCACACACACTGTACCTTTCGAGACGAAATTTGGGCTTTTGTTTGTATTTATTCACAAAATGGTGAAAACACTATTAATTTTTAGCCATACCACATCTCGTCCGAAATGTAAGTTATAAATTTATGAAGTTCTGTTGGTATCTCACTAAAAGAGGGAGATAGATTGAAGACGTAATATTCATGACAGGACGGAAAAACGCGTGGACTGTAAGTACCTCCCGTTGTCCCATACAAAGCCTTAGAAAACTTTTCTAAGGCTTTGTATGGAACAACGGGAGGTACTTACAGTGCATGCATTATCCGTCCTGTCATGATATAAATTAGCATTAATTTTTGAAAATTGTTTTGACGAGATGAGGGTCAATCATCTCCGAAAGAGAAATATCTTAGGTTTTCTGTTTCATGGTTTGCTTATTGCGAGCGTAAAATTCGAAGTTGATTTTTTATATGAGTCTTTCAAATACATTGTTTAGCAAAGTCTTGATTCAATCGGTGAAGTTCATTCTAAGAGTTTATTGTATCGTTTTGTTGTGGATTTTCAATAAATATTGCGTCATTCTTTCATGCGTCCTTCGTTGAAATTTGGATTTCAGTGAACAAACATCCTTCACTGATAAACACGCCGGCTGGATTCCCTTGTAATCAGTGAACGTAACCTCATAACAGGCTATCCCACCACTTAATGATCGTTTCGTGAATCCTCATGTCAGCGTCATAAATATTTACTATATCACAGTTCCGTGTCTTACCTGTGCACAAAAACAGATTTTTTTATTTTGGTTTAGTTAAAAAAAAACAACTACAACAAATAGTAGCCACCGCTTTTTACAAGTTTGCTGCAAAAAAATTTGAATGAAGGGTTTAAACTTTCTGTTACCCAGTGTCTTTGTTGCTCAGTTTGTCGGGATCTGCCTACTAAAAATTCCTGAACTGAGCCTATACGCTTTCACCTCAACTTAGGATATGGTACTCGTAGAATAAAAAGTCGGTGTTTCCCATTTAGCGGATATCAAGTTTGTCTACGCAGTTTTTATTCTGAATATAACCGAAATGTGAAAATGTAAGTAATGCTTCTTCTATTCCCTTCCACTTCTGTAAAACAACAGGATTACATTCAAGTTTGACTTTCCTCCTCTTGAGGTTTTTCGGCTGCAGGGCACCTTACCCAAGAAGTCGGAAAAAAAATTCTGTTATGCAAATTTTTTAGACTTTCCAAGCTTTACCTCACAGGAAAACACATTAAGGATAATTGTAATTCACAAGCACGTCTATACAAAGAGGAAATATTTTGATAACTTTTCAGATAACCTTTCAACCGGAGGGGGTCAGTTTTTTATATTTTTTATAGAAGATATTCATCTTTTGTTTGGCAAAGCAGAACACGACACTTGTCACAACTGCAAAAAACATCTTATCAGGGATGGAAAATTTATACTGATTTTTTTAAAGCTAAGATGTAGTAATGGCTGATACAAAATAATCTTAAGCCTATTGTGATGTCTTGATTGATCAAATGTAAATAAGCCGTATTACTTTCTCTGGGTTAATTGGCATGAAAGTACCAAAAAAATTAAAGATTTTCATCGCTCCAAGCTGTCAGCACAGTTTTCGTCGGATTGCAGTTTTATTACTGAGTCAGTTTTTTTCCTATTTTACCTGACAGAGGTTGTCAGAGACTGAGAAACATCAAGTTCTATTGTACATTACTAATTAACAAGCGGCAAAGATTGTAGACCTTAGTGAAGATGAAAAGTCTAACACTTTTTTAATCCTTGCTGTGAAGATAAATGAATAAAATAATTCAATTCTCCTTAGAATTATTCGTTTGAAAGACTTACCTTTAATAAACATACCACTCTCCATCGTTGAGTGGAAAGTCAGCTCACGTACAGAGGTGGATGTCTTCTCCGAGAAAAAATGACACAATTTTCTATTTGTTTTGGAGTTACCTTGCATTATAAAAAATTAATAAGCCAATTTTGAGAAATTTCTTGATCAGAATTAAAACTGAAAAGAATTAAAGTTATTGATACTGTGTTTATCACGTAAAAGATGTCAGAAATAAAGATTCAACTAAATTTATCACAAGCTTTCGGGAAATATTGATTAATTTTGGTTATTTGGCCTCAAGCGGCTTTTAAGCTCATGTGATTGAGAAACCAAAACATTTCGACAGAATTACACTAAAATGTTACATAAAATGAGAAGCTTCCAGATGACAAAATCATATTTCATCCCATTTCACATTATCTACCACTGTAGGGGTTTAAGAGAGGGAGGGAGGGGGAAGGGCGGAAATATCAATTGCAGATTAATATTTTCTTGATGAGACAAAGAGTCGCCTTTAAATCCCACAAAGAATATGAATTTGACTGTAAGTTCAAAAAAAAAAAAAAAGATTCATGATAACCTTGGAAAATTAATGGTTTGTGGAGGTATCAGTGAGGGGAGGCGAAGCTTTCATGCCTAACCGTGACAGGCTCCGCCATATCTACTCCCTCTGATCGCATTAATTCTCGTGCAAAGATAAAGTTAAGTAAGTTAATAAAAGCGTTTGTTTAGCCAGCTTGTAGTACTGTGCACTGTTTGATCAAAAGATTCGAGATATCGACTGAAAAAAAGGAAATTGCCCAAAACACCATCAACCTGTTCAACTCTGCCTCTGATTCCCTCTCTTGACAAATTTTATTTTTCGGGGTTTCTCAGAAGAAAATCTGGTTTGCGATTTGATTTATATAAGAGGAAATGAGATATTTTTCCCTTGGTTATTGAAATAAGTTGAAAAGAAAACAAGCTTGGAACTGTATTTGATTCTGACTTAACTAAGCTGAATGAAAAAAGTGGCTCTTCGCTAACCAGTACCTTATAAAAATTTTATTGCAAAGGATGTTTTTCCCCAAACTATGATATTAAAAAAAGCACACGCTCTGAACTCCAGGAATTATTCTGTACACAGCTAAAACTGCACAGAGTTCATGCTAGTCACATTAAACCAAAAGCGAACAAAATATGAAATTGATCGAATGAGGTTATTAGTCACATAAGTAAACTAACAGCAGCTAACAAGTTAAATTAAATTCGCTCAAGTAAATCGACATTGAAGGTGCCCAAGGTAAATAGAAGTAAATTAACTAAACCAAAATGAAGACAATAGGACGCCAGAAATGTTAAGTTTTGTCAGCTTTGTTGATGAGAAAAGAAAACTTTCTTAAGGAGGAAACATCTCTCAGATGTTTTCTCTTTAATTTTCCTTTTCCTTTGTTAGTTGTCGTTGCCAAGGTTCAAAACATCTCTTTCACTTCCCGAACATCTGAGGTATTTTGCACGCTTTCGACAAAGCGCCTTATGTCATTGGGAAGCTGTTTGTTCCTTTTTTTTTGCCTTTGTCTTCTAAAACTCGGTGTGATTGGCTTTTGTATCCTTCAGTCTGATTATCGTATCTGCCAGTGAAAAACTCGGTGCAATTTATGACAAGATTAAGAAAAACTATTTTCATGTTACTATCAAGGCAATCAATTATATGACTTTCATTGAAAGACTGAGATCTCAGCTTAGGAGTCAGCCATTACCGTATTGTTATAATGAAATTAAGAGCAGTTTCAAATATTATCCTATTTGTTCAATGCTTTGTTTGTACTAGAAGATTCGAGAATAGTGCGTGTTTCTCAGCGGCAGCGGTTACTCACTTCACATCTGATAGCCATTCATAGCGCAGCCACAGTATGACTGCGTCGAACTAAGCCTGAATTTAATTTCAAATGTGTTGATTATTCGAAGGCTTAATATAGAAAATGAAAGTAACAAAGTCCTATTATTCCTCAGTTATTTTACTCGATCGAATTCAAGGAAGTTTGACATGGAGATTGGCTGTGGAGTTTACCAACAATCGAATTTGACACGGAGAGACCAGCGTTTGCTCTGCTTTTAAAATTTTCGTCGTCTCTAATAAAGACGATAGGCGACAGATATACGATAAATTATTTACTACAAAAAATTATAGAAAGTGACAAAAAACACAGGTCTTACTATTTTATAGTAAGGTAGCCAGGTACATGCCGTTTAATACCTTTAGCGAGGATTCTCACTGGTGAAATTAAAAGTGATGGTTGGAGGCTTGCGTCACTGTCCTCGAGATATGCCGTTGAAAAAGCGAGGCAATCGACAAGCGATCGTTATCTAAATCCCAACATTTTTTATTCCTTTCACTTAAGCTAATTGCAAATTTAGAAACAATCGTTTTATTCAGTGTACTTACACAATTGGAATTTGTAGGTTTTTTCCACGGCTTCTTCCCGCCTCGCTTCAATCACTTCGCTTCACTTCCTTCGACTTCCTGCAGATTGACATTAACACTCCAATTACGAAATATCGCAAACCTTGTAATCGTCATGTACTGTACTATTTTCATTAAGAAAACAATTCAATCACGCGGGACAGTTGTTGTTAAGAGTATAAAGGATCTCTTAGCCTTCGCGCTAAGAACACGAGAAAATGGCTTTCCAGTTTACTGTCACATTTAAAGCGACAGGTAGATTTTCAGTTGCACAACATGAAAGATCGCCATTGATTACAATATGCTGTTTCTAAATATTTCATACTCTCTTCAAAACTTTTTAAACCGCTGTGCTGAGTTCCATCGTAAACTACTTATATCCTATTTGAATTTGGTTGTTTTCTGTCATTGTGTTTCGTAAGCAACATCGTGACCTGCCTTTGTTTAATACAGAATTGATTTTTAGGATAATCTTACACAGTCAGTCCCTCAAAGTATTGCGGCTTTCCTGTGACAGGAAGTAAAAAAAATCAACATCAGCGTATCAACTGGCCTCTTATTGTGAATTCACTTATTGCTGTGGGCCGCTGATCTTCACCGAATCTCAACCTTAGTAGAATCAGATTGAATGATTCTAGACATCATTTATTTGCTTGAGAATT
Organism: Pocillopora damicornis; assembly: GCF_964200805.1. Taxonomy (NCBI): domain Eukaryota; kingdom Metazoa; phylum Cnidaria; class Anthozoa; order Scleractinia; family Pocilloporidae; genus Pocillopora; species Pocillopora damicornis. The sequence continues at coordinate 8,086,104 of NC_142674.1, read as the reverse complement.
TGGCTAGATAATAGCATTAGAGATTCTTGCGAGAACTTTCACAAAAAGTTTAGATTCGTTTTCAACCAAACAAATCTTCAGTCTTATCTTCTTATCAAGTTAAGCTCTTGATCAGCTTGTACGGTCAAATCTTGACATTCTGTCGCCAGAAAATGTGCTTGAAAACATTGCCGAAAACGGATTATGATACAAAGAACCAAACGCCTGAACGCTCCTAATCATTTTAACGCAAATCGACTGAGCGGAACAAAATACGAAAAAGTATTAATTGTGCTGGCTTCTTTTCATGAGTACCTCATCATAACATAAGCTAAATCTTCTTTCGTTAATGGAAGTTCCCCATATCACAAGAAGTAAAAACACTTTTCTTTATTAAAGTTAGTTATCTCAAACAGGGAAGTAGTTCAAAGAATCAGCCAGCTTCACATGTTACAGACCTTTTACACGTATCGGCGTAAAGACCTTTCGCTTGACAGACAAACCACAGCGTAGAAATCCAGTGAAATTCCCCTTGATTGGCAACTGAAATATGAAGAGGTTTGACGGTTTCAGACTGCGTGTCTCCGCAGCTTTATAAACAAACAACTGCTCTGACTAAAATGCTAGTGAAAATGATTGGGATGTATCACAATTTCTCGTCAAATATATTCACAACTGAAAGATGGTAAAGCAACCTAGAAAGATTAGGCGAAAATTTATATCAGAACGTAGCACGTGATCTCGTTTCCCAGGATGCAAAGAGAGGAAAACGCCCTTACCACGCTTTCCACAAATCCATTTTCCGCTGTTGACTGAACTGTAAGTTTCCCTTCTTTCTCCTGTTCTTTATGTTGAGCGACATTATGAGTGACATTGACATTGGAAAGCGAATTTTCGTCAAAGGATTTTCTCCGGAAACGACCGAAAACGAGCTCAGATCTTATTTTGAGAGATTTGGCGCGGTCAAGGAAAGCAAAGTCGTTCGAGACCGCAACGGATTTAGCAAAGGATACGCTTTCATTACATTCGAATCGCAAGAGGTGGCTGACAAAGTCCGCGACCAAGAAAGCCTTGAATTTGAGGGGAAAAGCTTGAACATTGGCAAAGCGGTCCGTAGAAAGAGCAAAAGAAGTTTTGGCAAGTACTATTACCATCGACAAGACGTGCATGACACGTCAAGTCATGGTAGCTATTATGCATTTTCGACATCCGATGGAAGCATGTACTATTCTCAGATGAATCAACAGCCTCACTTTGTTTTGGTCCCGGCCTATTCCCCACAGATGCACTACCAGTCGCAGAGTCCGTATCCTCAGCCTTCCCATTCAGCTTCTCAACCGATCTACACAACAACAGCTGTGTTAGGAAACTCTTATCTCCAGACTACGCCATATTCGTTCTCTCCAGGACATTCGTGGAATGAGGTGGCAGCAGTTCCAGTGAACGCTGCAGTCGTACCAAAAGTCCATCATCAGTTTCCCTCCGAAAACCAGGCGGAAATTGCTGTTGCTAGCACTCATGCTCCACCAGCTCAAATAGTGAGTTTGGCTATTCCTGAAGGAAATTATGTGTCAGATGTCGGAGCAGTTTCTGGCGTAGGAGAGGTAGGCTTGTTATTATTTACGCGGGAAGTCTATTTGACCTTGCTCAATGCAACAATGTAATTTGTCTTTGTTTCTGTCTCGTTTCAGTTGGTTTTTGAAAGTCCTAAAGGAAAAACAGAAAAAAAAGTACAGGCTATAAAGTTTTTAAAGAAGCATGAACCATCAAGTCCTGCTGCAATATCAGTACCTCCAACCGCTACCATTCATCTTATTAACGGACAAGTCCCATCCACTCAGTAAAGTCGACATTTGAATACCAATCCTATGCACTATATTTCTCACTAAATCCTTAGATCAGCGCAAAACTAACCTAACGCTTGAGAATTTTTAGTTATCATGTCGAGCTGAAAATGCCATTCACAATATCTGCAAAGACAAACTTATGTAATGGACATCTCCGTTGCACTAAGGTGCTCGCCGAAATCAATTAGTGATATTTACACAAGGAGTATGGAACAAACGATTTTACCATTACTTTATTTCTGACTGGTGAGAATTATTGTCGCTTCCTTATTCCTAATCACGGGGTCTTTCCAAAACAGGCAGCATGATTATATTTTCGCAAAGCAATAAAGCAAAACTTTGATTTGTGTACGATTCCATACCAAATTTATGGTTTATTTTTTCCTGGAAAGATGCAAAGTTATAAGGCTAACAATTTAGTGATAACCGATTTATAAGAGGATGGAAAACACGAGCAATGTCTAGATATCTAACTTGATGTTCAAACTCAAATATCAGCTTTTTCATCAACTTACCCAAAACAACATTTTTGCTGACTCTTTCCTATGGTATTTCGACATGTATTTAATTTTTATGAAAACTTATGGCTAAAATTCGATGACTGTCTATACAGTTTGGCATATTTTCTCTCAGTTTTATGTGATGAATCATTCAGTGATGCTGAAAGAGAAGTCTAACTAAAAATTTTATCACTAGCCCAGATGAGTGTAAGCTGACAAAACAACTTTTAGTATTTGAATTTGTAGACAGGTCCATCCAAGCTGGTGTAATTTAATTTACTATATTTATTCAGCTTTGCAACATCAATTGTAATATTTATTTTATTCTGAACTGAGTTCTTAGTTAGTTCCTCTTGGGATTTATCAGCTGCAAACTCACAGGTATCTAATAAATTTTGTAATAATTTTCTATTTTTTTAACTTGTCTAGTGCTTCCTAGCTTGTATAATTTATTTGTAATGCTATTGTTCAATAAAGTAGTCACTATCTAAACCTAGTTGACAATTTTATGGGGTAAACTTGATTAGATAGCTTGAACTTTCACTACTGTGACTTACCCTCCCAAGTGTAGAAGGTCAATGTGATGTCTTGGTTCAACATTTAAGTCTGGCTTGATGCCCTCTAAGTACCTAACTGAGAGTAGCATGGTGGTGACTTGTCAGCAAAACCTTGCTAAGGTGAAGGGTGTAGCCATAACAACTGGTATTTTAGTAGCTTTAAGATTCAGGAACATTTGGATCAGATCCTTTCTATGAGCATTCTGACTTAAATGCTAGATTGAATTGCTATGTTGTTTAGTTTTACCTTATTGCCCCTGACTTGAATCTAACTTCTCCTTATACGATCACCCTTGAATTAAATATAAAGCTCATGAGGATAGAGGAATGACTGCTAATTTTATTCAGAAACTCCTGATTTTCAAACAAATTCTTCTTGTTGATACTACATGGAATGTAGAGAGAGCTGTTTGGAGAACATGAATACTAGTTTTATGGAGTAAAGGGGTAATACATGGCTACCTAGAGTAGGTCAAACTGTGGGGGGGGGGGGGGCCTCAAAGCTAGGACCACTTTCTAAGAAACAAGATCTATTCTTTATTTCAGGCACATACCAGCTTTGTACACGATGTGCCCAGTTCTCTTATTCTTTTATCCTTGATTCAGAGCTACGCAACTGGATGGATATTGCCCCTTTTAAAATATGCTAACTCCGGCAAAATTTTATAGTAATTAATTCAAAACAAAACAAAACAAAAAAAAAAACTGGGACTTTCTACTGTCCCGCTCCTCCCTCTTTGTTGTTACTTTTGCCCTAGAAACAGGGCGGGAAAAATATTGTGCACCCGCGCGACACCATCATGAGTGCTTGGAAATGCCTGTTCAGGTAGCTTCATACAAATCCGAAAGGTTACGCTTTTCTAGACATGGATCCTATTCAAGGTAACAAGTTGATTGAACACTCTTGAAGATGAATCAAGACAACTGAGGTCTCGTCTTTAAACAACATCACTGTTGGATCTTCACATAAGCAGTTGAGTTTAACGCTGTTGTATTTTACATTTCGCAATTCCTTCAGATTAAAAGTGGGAAAGGAATGAGTGATTACTGGAGAGAGTTTCATGGATTATTACAGAACTTTATACAGACTATAAGCATTCGCGGATCGATTTTTCTTGAAGCGAGTGAGTTTCCCCAACCAATGTTTTAATAACTCGCTGTTCGTCTGCTTTCTTTGTTTATACACTCATTTACTTTAGAAGCGAACCAAGAGGAGGTAACTATAATTTATTTTCTCCTTCATTCCTTTACTTTATATTAGTTTATAGTTTAGTTCAGTTCCATTTTCCTTATAAATCAAAAACAGCAACTTATCATCGGTCAAGAGATTATAAGCTGTTTGTTATCTCTTGGTTTTACTATATTGCATAGACAACAAGTTTTGAAATAACACCTGAAATTCATTATGAGAACAATAGTTGAAAGAAGTTCTAATAAACCCATTAATTTACCATACCCTCATCCTAACGTGGGCGAGTTGAATATTCTCATACGGAACTGGGGATGGCAGTTATGAGGAAATCCGAGGGGGGAATGGGGTGAAGGAGGAGAAGGGGGTAATAGCGTCACCTATAAACAGCATAACCAAGCTATGGATTCTCAAGAGCGTCATTCGAAGGGATTACAAAATTGTTCCCTTTATATCAAAGAATTGGTATTTCTTCATTGCATACAGATCCTCTTCTAATCAAATGTAATAAACAATTTGTATATCATCCAAGATGAAGTACGTGCCTCGATAACACCGCCATTGTTCCTGTTCATTTCGTAGCACCGCAACACCTTTGCATCAGAACATTTCTGGGTTGAATCAATTAAACTCTTAATTAAGGAAATGAAAAGTCAAAATGCGACCATGGCAAGACATGATATGATTATTAATTGTCCTTACCTATCCACCTGCCGAGCTGTAAAACCTTCAATTTGGGTTTAATTATCTCTAATGCAAATTTCAAAGGTAAAGAACCCCATTAAAAACCGCACATTTTGCTTGCATTAATTTCACTCCTACGCTGAACGTCATCTTGACGTCATAACTAAAATAACAAACAAAAAGAAAAAAAATGGAAAGAAATAAAACAAAACAGTAACAGGTATAGCTTGAAATAATTGTAGTTTTAACCATAAAGAATTCTTTTCTGTCGTAAGGGTTGCTGCAAAAATAACTTATTACTAAAAGTGGCAGTCATGCGCTAACAATTCACGTACTAATGCAAATTTCTCTTAATATTTTGTCGCTTTGTTTGTTGACTGACTTCAACATCTTTGGTCACGTTCGAACCACATATTAGTTTTGAAAGCTACAAATTGCGACTCTTCATTATGCCAATTTTATCGAGATGATAAAAACCCTCATGAAAATGCATCGATGTTCCCAAATAAGAAATGTGTCAGGCGAATTTTTAGGAATCCCACATCAGTATTTTTAAACAAGAGTATTAAATTACAAAAGAGTAAATTGTAGAATTTCCGACTTTTGTTAACTTCTTCTTTTTTCCAAAGGATCGATTTCAGGTGCTAATCATTAAGCAGCTCATCAGGAGATAGCGACGAAAGTAAAAGCGTCCGTTAGTGTCTAACTCAGTCTCGTCTATTGTGATCTAAATTTGCCCTTGAGGGTTTTTAAGAAACTAAAAATATAGGGCGTGGTGAAATAAACTGCGAAAGTCGAAATTGAAATATTTGATGCTTGCGGGTCGTAATTTATACCTATTTCCATAAAAATCCAAAGCTTTACGCAGCACCTTAGCAAAAGGCGATATGTTTCTTTTGATGTATATTCACACTCCTGCACTAACAGAAATTGCCGGTGTACCCACCTGGTGTTTCGATGTGAAGATTACGAAAACTTCCCTGAGCATATCTTTTCTGAGCAACGACAGAAATGTCCCGGCTTAATTAATAAGCAAAAGTTTCAAGATTTCATCTTTATAATGAACGCTGAATTCCTAAAACAGGAACATGACGATTCTGCTAACTTTGGAAATGAGTTACACAGGAACTGAATTCGGTAAAATACAAAATGTCATCTTTGGTGGTAAGGATTCACCGTTAGAGTTGAATAGCTCCTGGTTCTTATTATCTCAGGTCTTTCGCCACATAAGTCTTTGTTGTGGCATATTTGCAAAACCGATTAACACCTTTCGTTTTGTTTAAAGATTCTTATGCTAAATACATCTAAAAGTCTATGGAGAGCAGGTGTGACATTTCATTTCCGGTCAGTACATAAGCTTTTTGTACCAGCGTCTCTGGCATTAAACCAATTCAAAAACGGGTCTACGAGAAAAAAATTCACAATGATTCTTTCTCATAAACTAAGGCTCTTTCTTTCTTTACTTTCTGTATATTGATAGTAAGAACATGAATTTAACCACATATATCGTAAAAACACCCATACAGATGCCGTTGTCGTATGAAAGAGAGCAGTTTTAACAACGATAGCCATAAAGACTTTTTTTCGAGTGGATTTCCTTTGTTTTAAAATTTTCAAATCGACTTGTATCTTGAAAGTGTCACCCAGAACGGTTGGGCACCTAGACAGACATTGACCATCCAGGTCGTTCCAGAACCATTTAAATTATATTTTTCATTTTATGCGAACATTAAAAGATGAAACTTTTCATGCGCCAATAAATGCGCAATATGGTGATCTGGTGGTAATTTGAAAGGATGAAGAAGTTAATGTACGTAGCCCCAATTCTTGTTGCTATTTGCAAAGCAAATTTATCTCGGGCTGTAAACTATCAGAAGTGAACAAGCTGCTAATGTTGGTTTGCCGGGTAACTAAACATTGTCGGTAATGGAACCAAATTACTGTGAAGTCGTAGTAGACAATTACAGTCTCCGATAACGTTGTGGATCTTAACTGTTGGAAAGTCCAGGGTATTGTCTAATGACATCGCAAAAAGAGACCAAATTGAAACCAAAGCGATGAGTATTTTTCGACGAAACCGAAGAGTGTCTTAAAAAATAATATAATTTTGAACAATAGGTCACTGCATGTTTTCGGTGGCTTCCTTTAGAGTTGATAAGAAAATGCGTTTCAGAGCCGTTTCAGTATTTTGCCGAAAAAGGGGAGACTAAAAAATAAAAAGCTTTACATGTAATGCTTCCTTTATTTTAAAATTCATATACGACATAGTTGGGTTTTTAGGTTTCTCCATTATTTATAAGTACAGAAAACCAGGACGGCGTCTTCGAAAGCGAAAACGAATCGAAATAAAATTACAAAAGCGGGATTTTGTGTCAATTTTTCGGTGAGGCCCCTTTACAAGTATCCTCTAGACTTATATTCTTCTCTTCTCACGAGATATTATATTTTTCCCGCAATTTATTACCGTAACGAGGAAAAAAATTTTAAAATAAAGAATTTTTGCCTGCACCGTTTGCAAATTTGGCGCGAACGTTTGACAGGCGAACAATAGATGCCCTGTTGCTGTTTGATAAACTATCAATCAAACAGTCATCTTTCTCGAAATTCATTGGCTACTGACTTTAAATTTGTTTAATCCAATGCTAATTAACGATATCCTTTACAATTAGGTATCTCTTCTCTGAAACATATAAGAGGAATTTAGTACCACATCAATTTGTATGTGATGAAAAATTGTGTTTTTAGCGTGCTTCACTTTGTTTTCTGGCGAGGGATGTTAGACAAGTACAAAGGCTTCGAGTGCTAAAGCTATTTCGATTTAATGCTCTATGTACTTCACTTCTGAACAAAAGATGGGGATTAAGACTAATTTCATGGTTCTTGGTTCTCAATACTGTGCCGCAATTTGAGCCCGGTGTGCTGCAACATTTGATTGATTTTAAAGGCGATTTGTTTCCACATTTCGAAGCACCCGAGAAATCGAAGATTTGATCGAAATTACCATTCATCTGTCAACCTGAACCCAAACGCGTCCCAGGTGAATAATCGAGGTAGCGTTCGAACAAATGGTGCAAATAGATCGAAGTCTCAATCAATCCGTGGATGCGCTGGCATAAATTAAAGTGGTTGTTTGTCAGCAGAGCGACAACATTATACACCTGTCTCTTAAGCTCAGAGTAGATGCGCGACTCACAAGTGAGCTTGGATCACTTCCTTCGATGTAAGGCCGTCGCAATCAATCATGGCCACCGATTTAGGAGCATGGCTGCCATTCGCGAGGGCGGCCGCTGTCGGTTTGGCTCCTTTAGCAACGTCTACGATGCCACCTCCGCCAGAATCGCCAAAAAACGACGAGCGAGTTACCATCAATGTTAGTGGGAGGCGGTTTGAAACATGGCAAAATACGTTGGCGCGATTCCCGGAAACTCTGCTTGGAAGTGACGAAAAGGACTATTTTTTCGATTCGGAAACAAAAGAATACTTCTTCGATCGAGATCCGGACCTGTTCCGCCATGTCTTGAATTATTATCGCAATGGAAAGCTGCACTACCCGCGGGGAGAATGTGTGTCTTCCTTTGAAGACGAACTTTGTTTCTTCGGCATTTCTGAAGATGTGGTACACGATTGTTGTTGGGAGGATTTTCGTGAGAGGAAGAAAGAGTGTGAAGAAAGAATTTTCGAACCTGATAAACTGGAAGATGGTTCACAGAATGGGGAAGAAAACACTGATTCTACAATTCGCGAGAAGATGTGGACCGCTTTTCAAAATCCGCAAAGCTCGCGGCCAGCCACTTTGGCATACTACATAACAGGTTTCTTTATTGCTGTTAGTGTGATCAGCACGGTGGTAGAAACTCTTCCAACAGACGATAAGAAAACTTTTGGGGAGGCCAATCAACAGATTTTTTTCTCGATGGAAACAGCTTGTGTTATAGTGTTTACTGTTGAGTATATGGCGCGTTTGTATGCAGCTCCTAACCGATTCAAGTTCGCTCGAGATCTAATGAGCATAATAGATGTGGTAGCTATTTTGCCTTTCTATGTTGGACTCTTTATGCCAAATAATTCTATAAGTGGAGCATTTGTGACCCTGAGAGTATTTAGGATCTTCAGAATATTCAAATTTTCAAGGCATTCAAGAGGACTCCGCATCTTGGGTTATACACTGAAGAGTTGCGCGTCTGAGTTGGGCTTCCTGTTGTTTTCGTTGTCGATGGCAGTAATAATTTTTGCGACAGTTATGTACTATGTAGAAAAGGTAGTCCCTAATACCAAGTTTACAAGTATTCCTGCGAGTTTTTGGTACACGATTGTTACAATGACTACACTAGGGTAAGTTCAATTCTATTTCTAATGCTATGTTAACTTAGATAATCCATGTACATATAAAAGTTTGTTCAGAACATTTTATGCCTTATCCTGAGAGGGAAAGCTCTTCTGTGAGAGAACTTTGTATCACTTTATGAATTAACAGCTACAGTGTTCGTTCGAAGATGCCTTTTGTATGTTCGTTATATTTTTTGCACGGGACGTAATCTTGGAGTTTAATCGGAATGCAGTTATCAAGTATCTAACAGTTTTGTGCACTGACACAGTCGTATGCCGGGTCGAACGTGCATATTTATCGCAGGCTATCACAGATCTCCTCTCAAATCTGCTTTCATTTAAACTTTTGTTTACATCCTAGTATTGGGTTCGAACGAATCTTCAATTCATCATAGAAAACATTTATTTAGGTTGCATATGTGTATATTTCTTTCTTTCTGCTTTCGGCCATTTCTTATTGATGACTCTGCGATCTTAAACTAAGAACATGTTGTTCAATGCCTTGAGCTACGCTTGAAGCCGTTTTTCCCGCCAGTTTTTACTTCCGTGGCGAAAGGAAAAAAATTCCCTTTGTTAAAAATGTTGTATTAGAAGATTTTTCTTTATTCTGATATGAATTGAGCTGGATACTTTTACAACAACAATATTGCTATGTCTGCTGTTGGTGTATGTTTACACTTAATTCTCAAGTGGACGATTTCGGATAACTACACAGTTTCCGTTTTTCTGGTGAAGAGAAACTTGAGTCGACATCACTCGGTGTATTTGTGGTCTTCAACTTGATAACGTTGCGATAATTCTTAAATGAATTAAGCTTACATCAGTGTTTTTGCTGGAGATGTCACTCTTTAAAATCTGTAAAATAAAATTTAACAGCTTTAAAATCTGCCGTAAGGATATTCTAAAATTTTGCATATTTATGTTTTTGTTGATTTTCAATGTCGCGCGATTTAGGAGAAGGTTCTGTTATCTTTCCTGAAATAAGTTACTTGTAAACACGACTGTACAAAAAGTTCACTTTTTTGTGTTTTGAGGAATGACGAAGCTCTTCGTTCATAAAACGGCCAGACTTGTGGGGTCTTTGAACAACTGTTTCCTAGAAAACAGACGTTTCTACTCTATGCACTTTCCTGGTTGCGTTATTTTGAACGCCAATAATAACCCCCCGTGTTAATATAACTGAGTTATGTCTTCCTCTGTTGCGGAATATGTGTACAAAATACTTGTAGCAAAAAGGATCTTAAGAATCAGAAGATTCAGGCTCCCTGTATGTGGTAAATTAATAAGGAATAGACGAGAATTTACAGGGAAAAATTCAACAGCTGGTGGAAATTGTTTACGCTGTAATAAAAATGCACAGTTCAGTAAAATTTTTTCAGGATTTTTGCTGGATAGATACAAAGCAAAGCAACTATAAACATAGTGTATTTCCTTTTCACATGACGAGTTTGAGATCAGCGCAAGTCTAGGAAGCATCTTTCTCACAAGTTCTATTCATTTGTTAACATTTAAAGTAAAAAGGAAGCATTTGCTGTCAGGAGATCATTCTTGCATGAAATAAGAGTCAATAGGGCTTGTGAGTGTTCCTTAAACCTTGAAAACAATACGCGAATTTTGTGTAATTAATGGTTTTTAAGTCACCATTAGACAACAGAAATGTAGTTAAGTTATCTAGCTCTTTTTGTTCACTATGTGTATCATAAGATCATAACTTTGCATTTGTGACTTGTCACAATTTTTCTTTTTCAAAGTTCACTGATCCAAACTGTCCTTGAGTCTGTCACTGTTTTTATCTCATTTAGAATGCAAGGCTGGACAGTTCACCTTTATGAATATTTTATTGGCTGTGAATATTTCTTTATTATGGAAAGAGCAAGACATTTTATCATTTTTTCTTTTCGTTTTTCAGGTGATTATAAATATTGAAAGAAATAATATCTTTGTTTATTCACAACTGTTTCATTCATGTTGTTTGTAATAATTTTGCTTGGAAAAACATCTGTTATATTGTTTTCTTTTTTGAACCAGCAACCACATATGTTAAATAGCCAGTAAAGTAATTACATTTATGTAAATTCAACTCATTTACCAATCAATTTATTTATTAAGAAATTCTGTACATGTTATAGAAGTTCCTGCTTGTTCACAACCTACTGACAAAGATTGATCAGCAAATGTTATACATTCTCATCATTAAGTTACTAAAAAGATTCATGTGTTTCGGGCTAGCTAATTGGTAAATAAATTCAACCATCTTTCCTTGGATGATTCTGAACTATATTCATCAGTCAGATGCTGTATTTTCCTTTTATTTGCTTGCTGTTCACATCTTTTAGCAGTCTCCACAGTTTGATATGGGACTTTGTTCTATTTGTTCTCTTTATTTGCTGCACAATTACCAACTGCATGCATAAGTATAATAGATTTGTGTTGTCAGCTTTTTTCTTATCATTTATTACGACATAATGGGATGAATTTCCCTAATTTGGCCTTTATCTCATCATTTTAAACTAAATACATTCTGAGAGCCTGTTGGTCTCAGGAATGGAGAAATGTCAAAATTTGAGAATTAAGTGGTTTTTCTATCTTTGAGATAATTCACTAACACCATGTTATTAATAGACTCTCTTTGGTTTTAATGATTGAATATGACAATGTATGATTTAAATTGCTCAACAAATCTGTTTGTTATGCTTGTCTTTTTTCGTCTTGCTTTTTCAGTGAGAAAGGATCAGACAAAAGAACACTTGAAAATGTCACACTTAAATCAAACTCTTAGATAGTAAAGAAGTGCTTATCTTTGTGGTGTAATTTGCACTTATTATAGTGCTTCCTTTTCATGAGCTGTTCATGGACCAATTTTTAAGTATGTAATTTTAATAATAACCTAATGCCTTTGATGAAGTACAAATTGTTTTTGCCATTGCATGTCTTAAAGATCTGTTATTATCATGGGGATTGAAAGTAATGGCTATTTGGCAAATCTGAAAATTGATGAGTTTTTTTGAAAATCCCTCAAATTCTCCAAATTAAGTTAATGTTCACTGTTCAGTACTATGGGCCAGGTTGCAGCAGAGTGAATTCTAATGTTTTCCAATTTTCACAAATTGGCAAAAATGTAGCATTGTCCAAATTTTGGTGACATCACAGTCATGCATCCTTTGATCAAAACTTTAGTGATTACCATCTACATAGATCACAAACACATCTCGCTCTTAAAAGGTAGAGAAAAAATATTGCACAAATTACTATGCGAAAATGGATCTTTTTTTTCCTACTTATCTTTTGCATTTTGGTTACCAGCTGTGCAACATGAGCATGAACAATTTTTTTTATCCTGCCATTGTTGGTGCCAAACAAGACTGGCAGACCAAAGTATTATTGTTTCCCACTGAAATTTTATTCAGGCATGACTTACTTCACAAGACAGCTAAATGGTTGAAAAAGGTGACTGTTTGTTGTGCCAAAATTTGGAAGCCCCAGAAGCAGGAAATAAGATACAAAATTTTTGCAATCCACAAAATTTGCACCTATTTTATGCTACTGTGGACAGACTTTTCATGGAAACAAACAAAAAATACTCTTGTGTGACCCAGCTCTAAGTTCTGAGGGAGATGGTCACTCAGTAATACTGAGGCAATTAATATTAAAACAAAGTCAAACTACTTCCCTTGATTAAACAAGATAGCAAAGATATGAAAGGCAAAAGGAATTGTTTTTGATTTTGAGGATACATTATTCATGAATATTTTTCATAAAATGTGATTTGGCAGTTCATATTTATGTACACAATTGTGTAGGTTTGTTCTTAATGCATGGTAATTCCTAGTAATAGACTAATAGGAATTTGCTGCCGGATTGGGATTTGCAGTGAAAAAGGTGTAGTGTTATTTCCAAAAGTGACTAAGATGGGGTCTATAATTGGCCACTGATGATGGGGTTGGGACTCTGAGAGGCCAGTGGCACAAACCCAGCAAAAATTGACTCTGGGGTTCAGAGGCAAAGAAATGGGACGGAGGTAACCTTAGTTTTCAAGTGTCCATACTGTATTTTACACTTAAAAGCTAGTAGTTTTCTTCTATACAATAAATTTTTTAAGGATTTTTGCTTTTACACCTATTTGTTCCTGCTGCTTTTGATCTGGATAACATACTTTTAACATTATTTTCTGTTTCTAGTTATGGTGACATGGTACCTGAAACTACTCCTGGAAAGATTGTGGGTAGCCTTTGTTCACTCAGTGGTGTTCTTGTGATTGCCCTGCCTGTTCCAGTGATTGTGTCTAATTTTAGTAGAATTTACTTGCAAAACCAAAGAGCAGATAAAAGGAAAGCTCACAAGGTAACAAATAGATTTGTTATGCTCTTTCATAAAGAAAATTATAATTTAGAACTGTGCACAATATTAAGCTGACCTGTAATGAGAAAAAAGAAAGACATCAGTTAGGGGTGAATTCAATGCCAAATTCTCCATACAAAACATCATGAGAATTGTATGGCAGACAGTAAGGAGAATTACTAATGAGATTTTGAGAGTGAAAGGATTACATCATGCCAAGGGTTTGTTACCAGACTAATCAGAGAAAAACATTTGGTATTTTGTTGCATGAGTATGTATTCAGATGTCAACTTTTTTTTTTTTTTTTTTTTTTTTTCAGAAAGCACGTGTGTCCATTTCCAAGACAATGGCTGGTACTGCTTTGGTCTCCCCACCTGATAAAGAAAATGTTCCTCTGGCAAGTCAAGCATTTGAACAATTTTGGTTGATTCTAACTCTTACTCTTACATAATATTTTAACCCTTTAACTCCCATGAGTGACCAAGACAGAATTTCTCCCCACAATATCAATACAATATCAGGCAGACAGGTGATGAGAAAAAAGAAAAATATCAATTAAGGGATTATAAATTGATCAAATACCAGATTCTCAAAATTGACACCACAAGAACTGTATGACAGACAGTGAGGAGAATTACTACAGAGATCTTGGGAGTTAAAGGGTTAATTTTTTGTTTTGATTTTGGAAAAATGTCCTCATGAGGTGACCCTTCCAGTGAATGTTGTTTTCATCAGATGTGTGGTCTTTTTTTGAGTTACCTATTTACTGCATTTAATGCCACAACATTTATTTAATGTTATGTGTAACCCCCACAAGATTTAATTAAGGGCAGCATTTATGTACAAATTAAATTTTTAACCAAAATTATCAAGGATAATAACAGCAGTAATTATTAATTAGCAGTAATTAATAACAGCAGTAATTATTACATAAACTAGAGATGTACATCAAGTTTCATTGTCTTCCCATTGAAATTCCAAGAAATGTTATTAGTTTTAACATACTTTTTGTTTCAAACATTTTTTTTCATAATCCTCAGATAAATGTTTTGGCTTTTAATGGTTGGGTGTGGTGTTTGTTCATAGCTTTACCTTTATCTGCAGCGTGTAATTTAGGGGTTGGGCAATTATTCAAGGATTCATTATTTTCAGGGCTGTGTTGGGAGTTTTGGCCATTTATGGATTGGCTTTGTGGTAATTGCATCAAAACTCTTTGGTTTTATGTTTTTTTTTCTGTTATGGTTTGCACTTTTTTCTCTTTTTTTTGTTTTTGGTTTTTGGTAAAAAAGTTATGAGTGGGTGTTTGAATTTGGTTACTAGTCTCTGTTTGGCAATTATGCACCACAACTGTGCAAACACGCTGTGGAAATATTTTTTTTCCTGAATATATAAATATTAGAAGCTCTGTTCAATGAAACTACAAGTATAATTATAAACTAATCAAGCCTCTTCTTAAAGCTTTACCATCTCTTAATCCATAATAAACCATTTTATTTAATCATTTCACTATTTATTTTGCTTAGGGTGCTGGCCTAGAGTTGACACAAATTCCAGTTAGCAATAAAGAGAAAAACTATCTTGATGAACAGCATACTCATCTACTTCAGTGCCTGGAAAAGGCTACGGTATGTAGTTATAAGCCAGCGAACCCTTTACACCATAGCAACAGTATTCTATATATAGTATCTATACTTCCTTTGGTACTGACAAGCAGAATTTGTTTCATGATCAAAGCCTCTTTTGTTTGTAATCTTTCCTTTAGACCAACTCATGATCCTAATGAATGGTTCAGCAGTTTTCCTGCAAGGAAAAATTAGATGTTGGTTACTCCTAGTTTTTAAAGGGTCAAAATAGTGGTAGTAGTATCACATAAAACTTCAACAGTGAAAAGTTCCTTAGAGCCTTCTCTTCATTTAAAGAAGTTATGTCTAAAGTTAGGAAATTATCACATGAGCTTCAGTTGCATAGTCTCTGAAGGACTTTCACAGATTTCCAACACTTATTCGCTCCCCCAAACTAATTTTATGCTACCCTTGGTTAGTTTCTCCAAGAATAATGATTCACATCCCTACACATGTATTTTTCTTTCTTTGCTTGGTTGATTAAAAGAGAATTTTAGAAATTAAGTCATTAACCAAAAAAAGAAAAAAAGATTTTATCAGTCAAACAACATTGTTGGATAGGAAAGGGTTGAGAGTTTTGAAAAGGGATCATAGGTACAGCTGTTATAATTGTTTCTGTCCTTGCTGTTATTCCACACTCTCTGTAGAAATCTCTATATCCAAGATAATCTCACTATTTTGATTGTGTGGCTCTATTCGTTAAAGTAGTTGAATGTTCGGACAAAAATTATGTTCATTATTTCAAAGCTTTAACATCCCCCACCCTTACTGTGCCATGTCCCATGCATTTGAACTTTTGAAGATCCCTCTGTTCAAATTTTCAGCCGTGTGGGTTAAAATTGTGTTCAAATGCCCTACCCAAGTGCTAGTGCTAGTCAATTTTTTTCAAAAGGCAAAATTGGCAACCCTGAATTTCTACTCATTGACCAAGCTTTAAAACCTAGACTAGCTGTGTAGACCTTTTCTTCTGAGCATTTAGCTCACAAATGTGAAGTCTTAACCTTAACTTTAAAGATAAAACAATTATATTCCACTGTAAAGACTTGACACTTGCAGTTCAAATTGCCCACCCCAGCCATGCAAGGTTCAAGAACACTGCTTCCCAGGCACCTGCGACAGTCAAATTCCTGTGGGTTGCTTGGGGAGGTGGGGGAATGTTGAAACTTTAAATTGATTGGCACATTGTAAAATCAACAATGTTCTTTACTTTTTTGGCTGGTGTTTTTCAGGCACGGCAATTTGTTGAAATGGAGTACTCATACAAAGGAGAACCAGTGAGGAAGACTCCCAAGTTGTCATCTCCTATTTGTACTCCATCTGGTTCACCGATTTCCTCATCTGTTTCACTAGCAGCAGTGTGTGACAATGCCTGCTATAACCGAAACAGCTACACAGGGAAATGCATGAAGCGAACAAGATCTCTCTCAGAACCAGCACATCAGCATGAAAATGCTTTTTTTCCAGATCATCTGGAAATGAATGATGTAAAAAGCAAGAACAAAGTGAATTCTAAACCACACAATGATAAACAACCAATGAATGTCACCACATCAGCTATTGTGACCCTCCCAGATTTTGAAACTGTGGCAGTTCCAAACAATATTCATGAGGGAGGTGCCAATCGCAGATATGAAAATTGCAATAATCGTAAAGGGTCTCATACAGTTATTTAAATCAATGCTCATGAAGTAAAATGAAATTCCAAAGTGAATTAGGTAGTGTGCAAGTTAAATCTTGGCAAGAAGTTGTTCCTGATCAGCTTTGTTACATATGATGAATGAGAAGTTTTGCTCACCTTCTGGCCTTACAATGTATTTACTAACAAAGAGATTCAAAATTATTACAAATATTAGTTGGAAATTTTCTGGATATTTAAAAAAAACAATTTATTATCGTCTACTACAGCTGCAAAAATTGATATTTAAAAATGTTTTTTAGAGTGGTGTTTTAGTGCCACAAAATTCAGTGGCAGCTTTAAACGATTGGTCCATCTTTTTCAAATGGAAAGTTTTGGTGACCTTTTTACCAAATTCAACAAAGTGTCATTTAAACCAGAATGTGCAGTGCACAGTTCTTGCTATGGGCGCACAGTCGTCAATGATATTTAAACAAAAGTTGAATTCTGAAGACATATTTTCTACAAAGTCAGCGGATTATGAGACTATTTATAAGTACAGATAATCAAGATTGAAAAGGATCACAGACTGACCCGGCTTCACCCAACCTTGTATGACTGAGTTACAGAACACTTCAACTGATAAGTGGAAACATATTGCATCTGCTAAAGGAAATAGTTGTGGTGTAGGTCAAGGACAGAAACATAAGCAATCATATGGATCTAATAGGACCTGATTGTCTTATGTACCAATTTTTGGATATACAATTCTTGTGTCATCAGGACTGTTGATCTTTCCGTCCAGTCAGGAAACTATGAATGTTAGTTCTGAAGTAGAGTTGACTCTAGTGGAACAAGCTTGTACAACCAGCTGGCAGCTGTTCTCAGGGTCAGTAGTTCAGAAGAATGTGGCATAGGTGCAAATGGAGTGGAAAGGAGATACCTAGTTTCTCTGTTTAATTGTCATTACGAGCTGATTATTGCACAAGGAACCTCATCAGCTGCATACATGGCAGGCTGCTCACAAGACAAAATGCAATGTTACAGATCAAGGCCAGACAGATGCCTTTTACATTTAGCCTTCAAGGCAAGTTACTCTGTAATTGCTATACAAGATGGCAAAAGTGGTGAATTTCTCAAATTTGTCAGAGAATTGAAGTGAAAAGACCAATGGCTGAAGTTTCAAAATTTGATCACCTTGGTGTTCTTAACTTAAGACCTGGAAACTTGAGGACTTCTTCATTGTAATCTCTTTGCAATTTAGGCATGTACCAATAGGCTTCAGTAGTCCAATGACCATGCACTTGCAGATAGGAAATAAGGATTTGCCATCTTCAATTGAGAGACATGAAAGACGGAGGGCATGCATGTTGCAGTAACAAAAGGATGAAATTAATCATATTTATATGTCAAGGTACTTCCAGTAGCTGTTTAATTTCCTGTCTTGCTTTAGACAAAGCATGGCAGAGCTCTTTATTTTTGCTCTTTTCCTTTTTAGCATGTAATTAAATTACTTATGGGGTACTCTGCCAATATGCAAGGGTCTGTATGTAAATCAATTTTTTAAGTTGCATAAAGTGCATATTTTGTGGTGATCATTTTCATTTTTTTTTTCTTTTAATCACATTCATGCAGTCATTTTATGAGTCCAGTCTACTTTTAGTCTTGATTTGTGGGTATTATTATAATATTATTCTGGTGAATACAGCTGTTTAAGTGCTCTGATGAGATAAGGGTATTGGATATTTATCATCAGGGAATAATTGATGAATTTTTGAGAAGTAATTTGCAGTCCCCATTGAGAGATTTTACTTTTGTAAAGAACAGAGGAATGGAGTTAACCCTTAAACTCTCAAGATCTGATTTTTGATTCTCACTTTTAGCTGCTACACATTTCCTCATGCATAAGTAACAAGAATTTGGGGTTAGATCAGGATATCAACTTCTACCTGATAAGTTTGAGTATTCTCATTATCTGTTTGCTGGATGATTTATAGATATTATACAGAGAAGCTACTTGTTAATCACTTCTGGGAGTTGAAGGGTTAAACATGGGTGATGCGAGGCATAAGGGAATATTTACTGCTACTTGTCTCACAATATTGTCCCAATGTTGTGAGAAAAGTTGCTCCATTGCTATTTCTTTAGAGTCTCCTTTAAGTTGTTGGTGCTTTTGAGTTTATAGAAAGTATTTATTTATTTATCTATTTATTGTATACATTTTATTTCGTGGCTGTAAGCATCTTCTTTTTCTCCTTGGAGATCTTACTTTCTATGAAATGTCATCCTATGTTAAGGCGTTATTTAAGCTATTTTTAATGATTGCTGAAATTTCACAAATTGATTTCTTTTCTGTTTTGGGTTGATTCCTAAAATGTCTGCAAACAGGTTTTGCATTAAGTAAATTTGTTATTAGTGCAGAAGTTGTTATTTTAGTGATCATTGTATATAAGAACAAATGTTAGCCTGTGGGTTTTGGTATGTTTTGCATTGTAAAAATAGATATAAATGTTGGAATGGGTAGAAATTAGTGGGGAAATTACACCTTGAAATTTTGCTTTAAGCAGAAGTTGGTTCTCAAGATAAGCTTCTTCAATGAATGGAAGGTGTACAGTGTCTACTGACAATTACTAATCTTTAAAGTAAACTGTCAAATAAGGTATTTGTTATTTAGGGAAGATTTGTGAAGTCAGCTCTTCTTTTTTCAGTGAAACTTGCACTTCTGTTTTGGGTTATTGGAATATCTTGATTTAGCCATAAATTCAGGCTTTTCATTCTTATCTGTATATATTGCAGAGCTTAACCCCTAGAGTTACCACAAAGTGATGTAAATTGGTCAAAATATGAGATTTAACCCACAGCAGCAAACATAATTAAGTTCTCTTTTGTTGCTCAATATATATTTATATATTTATATACAATATGTAGTTAAAATAAGTTTATGCATGGTCACCAGTTTAACAATAGTCCCAGAGTTATATGATTTTACAATGTGAAAGTATTATTTAAGTTTTCTCATTTGCAGCATTTGTTCATAGGTAATATTTATTTCAGGAATTGAGCAAAATGTACCTTGACAATAAACTAAAATAATAAAAAAAATGATGCTAGTCTTTTGATCGTCTTGATCGAATTGCAATTATCGCCTTACTAAATTTGACCAGTCCCTTTGAAAAATATAGATCCGCACAACGTAATTAATAAGATCTTCAGACCTATTCCTCCCGCGGAGTAATTAGCGATATTGATTAAGAACATCAGCAAAGTTGAGCATCCAGATGTCCATTTTTTCCCTCGAGTTCCGAGAGCTCTTACTTCCCCTCCTCTCCCCCTAACCCCCTCTTCCACCGAATTTTGGTTAGCTACAGAAGTATGTATTCTCAAATATTGTAAATCCTTCCCTTTGCTAGAATTCGGATATATTGCCTCTTGTTTTCAACTTTGACGAAAAGATTGAAAGATGCATTGTGCATTGGAATCATTCAGTGACTGCATAGTATTCTACCATTTGGTTTTGCTTTATAGAAAGTTTTTCGAAACTCCTGTTCCGTTGAGATATTTCAAAAGGAAAAGGATTAAAGAAAAAGGAAAGCGGAAAGAAAACAGCGCCCAGGAAGCAAAAGGGACGAAAACGGAAGAAACAAAGCAAATAAAAACCAAATCAGTCAAAACGTATAAGAAAGTTAACCGAGCAGTCCAGGACCACAGGATGACAAACATATTCATTTGAATTGCAAATTTACTCGAGAAAAACTAGATTTTTTCCTTTTTGATTTGTTTAAAATACACTTCAATTAACCTCCTGCCGCCTGCTAGAATTTCGCGTTCCTTTA
Organism: Pocillopora damicornis; assembly: GCF_964200805.1. Taxonomy (NCBI): domain Eukaryota; kingdom Metazoa; phylum Cnidaria; class Anthozoa; order Scleractinia; family Pocilloporidae; genus Pocillopora; species Pocillopora damicornis. The sequence goes on along the minus strand of NC_142674.1, from coordinate 8,065,614 downwards.
ACAACTCAAGCGTTGAAGAGCTACTTGGGTGGAGGGGGTAGGGTGTATTTTGATTTTGTTGTTGCTCAGATTCTTTGTTTAATTTCACAATTTCCATTATTCTACCAAGTTATTAAGTTAAAATTGATTTTTATAAGAAGGATAGAAATGTGAAAGATATCACCTTTCCGTAAGTTTTGTGTTAATAGTTGCCCTTCTAGTCCTCCCTCCACTCGTTAGTTGACCATGTGTTTTGAAGTAATTATGACGTATCAGTGCTGTCAGTTACACTTTTGATTTCTATCGTGAGGCGCCGCGATAAATTCCTCTCGTTCAGAATTTCTGGAACTCAGGAGCTAATTCATCACATTTTTCAAGAACGGAGTCGTTTAACGGATCACTGGTAGCTGCCACCGATCTACAGCTGGTAAGGGCTTTCACGGGGACAAATCTCGTAGATTTCTCAAGAACTAAGTAAACATTCGTTTGAAAGGGATTATATTATACGCTTGGAGTTGAAAAATCACGGTAATTCGTCGAAAAGATCAGCCGTATTGGATAGAGTTGAGTAGAAACGATAGTAAGAAAGGTCTAAACGATTGTCTTAAACTGAGCTGAGAAAGCTTCAACTCTGACCATGAAGGTAGACCAGTGTGTGTTCGTTTTATTGTGGGCGATTGCGTTTGTTGTTTGTTTCACCTTCCCATATTCCGCAGCCGCAGGAGAAGATTGCACGAATTTCAACAAGTCTTGCAGCGATTGCACTGGGCATTCGCAATGTTACTGGTGTTCTTCAACAGAGGCTTGTATAAAGTATCCTGGATGGACGAAGATTGTTCCTCGAAATTGCCCGAGCAAGAAATGGTTTTATGGCCAGTGTCGAATATCAGGCTATGTCCTCATCATTTTAGTCCCTTCCTTGGTCGGTGCCTTCTTGTTATTTCTCGGATGTTGTATCTACTGTTGTTGTTGTCGCCAGTGCAACAAATGCAAGAAAAAGCGAATGGATAAGGAAGACGCAAAATTGAAGCGTAAACGAGAAGAAATGACGGCCCTTCATGCTCAGAAACGAAGCGAAAGGGAAATCAAGAGAGATGAAATCAGAAAGAAGTACGGCCTTCGGCCTGGATCGTCCGGTTATCAGCGAATTGAGGACAACCCTTGAATTCGTCGCTATGGAATTTTTGGTGATCCATTAATTTATATTGTTATCAATATAATAAGAACGAAGAATTCTTTCTTTTGAGAAGAAACATAGTAGAAGTATAATTTCTATCAGACGGCTACGGAAAGAGAATTCCTTAGATTAAGTATATTTTTCTAGCTATTTGAGCACAAATTATATCGCCCTACACGTAAAAAAAAACGAAATCTGTGTATGTCTTCTTTACTTATTCTCTTTGCATCTGTATATTGCACTCTAGGTAGCAAATCGCAGTCGTATGTTTTTTAATATTAAATGTCGGGTTTTTTAAGCAATTTTACAACGTGAAGTTCCCGTTTCTGGATGAGTGAACTCAAAATTTCCTGTTTCGTAATTAACATTTATTTTGTTGTTCTCGCTGAAGCCAGCAATGCTTTGGTCTTTTCAGTTTCACTGCCCTTTTTTTCTTAATCTGTTGTATTTCAATTTTTCTATTACTTAATTCTATTAAATCTGATAATTTGACATCAATTTTCTAACGGAGTATTATGACTTTTGTGTTTCTGTGGATATTAATCAAGTAGAAAAAGCCAAATTGAATAAGTTGGTTTTCAGTTACATGCTTGTAGTTAATATAAAGGAAATGTCAAAATTTGTTATTCCTCATTCTCCCTTTGTCTCTTGTCTTTAATTAAAATGCTGTTCACCAGAATTGCTGGGGGTGGATATAATTCCTTTTAGGGGGTGGGGGTGGTGGTGGGGTTGGTAGTAATCCTCAGGAAAAAAAGGAGATGAAAATTCAAACAAAACGAAAAATTTAACAAAAGAGAAACAAAGGAAAAGAGCAGCAACAATATTTTCTTAAAAGATCAAAGAAAATGTTTGTGCATCTGTTTTGTGAATGAAAAGCTTTCAAAAAAAAAGTTACCCAACAAGGATGTGGTTAATTATAAGGGAAAAGCACTACAAACCCATTGTATGTTTCCATTTTTTTCTAAAGTCCTCCATCCCTTCATATGTTTGTATGGTCGGCAAAATTTGAGAAAAGTTTCTTTTGTCTGAGTGCAATATAATGGACAAAATACAATGTTATTTGAATGTCAATATAGATGACAACGAGAAAAGGAAGGACTGGACACTGCAATCTTCAGAATATAGAAAGGTTAATGATTTTGAAATTTGATTTGGATTGTGCAGTGTCAAAATGAAACAAGTTATCCAAGTGGGAAACTCAAAATCACTATTTCAAAGTCATTAATTTTCTAAATAGCAGTATAATTAGCTGATCTTCTCGTGCAACAGAACTGTGATTCGGGATATTCCTCTTGATTCATGTAAGGATAAATAGTTTTGGGTCAAGTTAAGGTAAGCAGAATCGAACAGATTTGTGTTTGTCTCAGACAATCAACCCTCAACAGAATTACAATTAATTCACTTCCATTATTGTGTCACGTGACCTTAAGAAGATGGCGGCAGGCGTTAGAGGAAGTGAAGGAAGCCGCTGAAGTGAAGTTCCAAAGAGTGCGGCACATTTTCGTCAGTTTTCGTTGTTTCTCTAAGTCATTCATCAATATGGTCTGTGTGGTATTATTTTGATAAAATCTTCGAAGCAAGAGCGATGCATGGACTAGTTGCGGCTTCAAATCGCGTGAAACCACCGGATGGCTTCAGCGCGAGGCAACCTGTCAAGTTTATTCCAGTGATCTTAGTGAATGTTTTTATGTTGCTATGGCTGTTTGTGGGTAGTCTTAACGCACTTTCCGAAAGTAAGTTGTCTCAAAACCTTTTCTTTTTTGCTTTCTTTCTCGTTTCCGCCTCTGGGGTTGACTGTGGTCGATTAATTTTGTTCAAGTAGCTATAAGCTTCCGTGATTGTTCAAGAGGTAGTCAAGTAAATGGTTTATTTGACGTATTGACCCCAGTTGAGTATGTTCTTATTTCAGTCTTTTTTTCCTTTTTTCTTCCCCCTTTATTTACGTTTTATTTAACTTTTGAACATGGACACGAACACAAGCGCATCCTAAGAAAGATTCGTGTTACTACATGAGATATTGTGAAACTGTTCATCATTGGTTTAGAATTCATGATCAAATTTTTTACGTTCCTCCTTTTTGATTATGTCGCGAAGTAAATCGTGAGAGATTTGTTTGCCCCGCTACTCTTGAAGATTATAGGGACTTTGCTAAGCCATCTTCCTATGCCTTATTTTCCCTTAAATCCGCATGATAAATATTCTATGATTCTGTGGTTTACTGGGTAATAGATCAACCACAGAGTTTCATATCCTTTTGTTTTTATCTTTGTCTTGAGAGCTTTTCTGTTGACAAGTCATGCTACGGAATTGATAAAGATGTCATTGCATTGCAATTAGACCTATTCTTGAATTATGTTAGTGTGAAATTGTGATATCAGTGTTTCTCTGCCCATCTGTTTTGATCTTTATTTGACAGTAGTGGCTAACTCAATTTTTGTTAGACAGGTGGCATTCCAATGTTCTACTCAGCAACATGTTAACTCACCCTCATATAAATTAAATTGTGTGGTGCTTGAAAAGACCAAATTTTCATTCTTTTCTAGGATAATAGAGGCTAATCTTTTTTTTAAAATTGTTTTAAAACGTATATGCCATTTATGTCATGCTGACTTCAAATTAACCCTTTAACTCCCAAGATCTGATTGTTAAATCTCCCCTGTAGCTGCTACACATTTCCTTGTAAATTAGTTATGAGAACTTGGTGCTAGATCAGGATAGCAGCTTCTACCTGATAAGTTTGAATGTTCTCATTACCTGTTTGTTGAAGAATGTAAGGATATTGTAGGGAGAAGTTTTATGTTAATCACTTCTGGGAGTTAAAGGGTTAAGGGATCTTTGAGGTAATAGAGCCCTGTTACTTACTTTTATCTACACCGCAACATTAAGATCAGATAGCAATGTAAGGGGTTTGACTAGGTTTCAAGCTGAAGGTAACTGGATTTGGCCCTCACGCATATTTCATTGAAGGCTTAGAGCCTACCCCTCCCCCCTTCCCCCTTCCCCCTTCTCCCCCCCCACCAGGTGGCTTGGAGATGTGCTTCCTGGCACAATTTGGAATTTTTTTCAATTTCAGAGATAAGTTTTCTAAAGTTTTAAGCAGAAACTAACATGTGTCAGTAGCCATTTCTTAAGATAATTGAATCATGATTTGATACATAATTAATTGATGAATTCCAAGATAATTTGGTTTTATCAGCTGAATTGATAACATGGATTGGCCACTGTAAAGAGTTTCTAGAGCTGATGTTTCAAGCATTAGTCCTTTGTCAGATTTTCTCTGACAGCTATTCAATCCTCCTGCTGCCTGGTCCTTAACCCTTTAACTCTCATGAGTGACCAGGACAGAATTTTTTCCTACAATATTAATACAACATAACCCAGATAAGTGATGAGAATAAAGACAGATATCAATTTGGGGATAATTAGTTGATCCAATACTAAATTCTCTCAACTAACATTGTGAGAATTGTATGATTGACAGTAAGGAGAATTACAAATTTGATCTGGGAGTTAAAGGGTTAATGAAACCCCTGTTTGTATTATGGCAGACTTAAGTCAATTTTTCAAGCTGAAAGCTATAAACACAATTCTTTAAAAAAAATTAATCATCTTGATTGGAACAATTTCAGGGTGTGAAATTGCGCCTAATACAGGCACCAATGTGACTAAATTTTTCACTTTGGCGACCGAATCCTCAAAAGTAGTGGCCAAATTGGTGACTAGAATGCTTCATCATGACCATACCTAGAGATATAGTGAATTAAATAGATTTGCAAAGATAATTCTGTGGCAAACTTCCTTGTTAAGTTTGTTTCCAAAATGTGGCAAATGCATCTTGATTGATAACAAGACGCCATCTAGGATTGAGGTGAGCTTGAATGTTGTATATCAGCCATCGTAGTGTCCACTTTGTAGAACTTTGTAGAATTTAATTTTGGAGGGTCTATCTAGTATGCTGACAGCATAAAAAAAAGGGTTTTGTTTGTCTATAAAAATGGTGACCAACTTTTTTTGAATTGGCTACCACTTTGAAAAATTTAGGAGCCAAGTGGCTATCAGAAAAAAAATTAATTTCACACCCTGAATTTTCAGACCTCACTTAAACTGAACAATTATTTTTAATTCCTTGACACTAGAAGAAGATTTAGTTTTGATTTTTTAATTTATTGATTTTAAACCTTTTGATTCATTTTTAGATCTTACATTCATTGAGTTTGAAAATATGACATTGAAGTGCCCTCTGGTTGCCTTAAATGCCAGCATCAATTGGACAAGAAACAATGGGGAACATCTCCATACTGGTCAGAATTTCTCTAAGTCAAGTATCAAGCGGAATATGAGTGGAATCTACACGTGTCGGAATTCTAGTTCATCAGAACATTCTTTTAATGTGATAGTCCAATGTAAGTTACATTTAGTTGGTTTTTTTAATGGGTTGTAAGTTCTAAGAATGAGAAAAGTATCATTTTTTTGTGCTCTTTATGATAGATTCCAGCCATTTAATTACAAAACCTGGATTACCAGCTATCTTTAGTCAGTTGGTTATATGATATTCCTCTGGTTAGGGACATTTATCATATGCATGGCTTTTCCTCAAAGAGCTCAAAATGACCAGATTCGAGGATTTGATCAGCTTAATTCAAAATTGAGGGTATTATAGATTTTTCCATTTAAACCAGGATCAAGATCAATCAAGTTGCCCTAAAAAAACTGTCCACAAAAAGTTACATACAAAAAAAAAATGGAAAACTTGGCTTGTTCCTGTTGTTATAATTGCTAGATGAAAGATTCTCCTATACTGACATTCTACTTGGTTGGTAAATAATTTTGATAAGCAATGTACATAATTTTTCAGAAAAAATTTTTCAGAAAAGCTTGTAGAAACTACATTACCTCTCGTCTGCTATGGCAAAATTTACCTTTCAGTGGCAAGACTCACTCTTAGTTTTCTGTAGTAAAAACCTATTCCCCTGTGTTTTTGTTTGATGGGAAACTCCAATGTGACCAATTAATACTTGTGAAAAAATGGGACCAGAGAAGTGAGTCTGAATAATTGAAAAATCTGGATTATGGAGGTCTGGATTATCAAGTTCGAATGTACTTAGTAATTCAAAATTTGTTGTTTTTCTTTTTTCTTTTTGCCTTTTTATTACAATATTACTGCATTCAGTTGTATATTATGGAATCTAACATATAGAGAGTTTTTTTTTCTTTTGATTAGATGGGGCTGAAGGGGAAATTTCATCAAAGACGACAAATTTTACATTTGGTCAGAAAATTGAAATTTCTTGCCAAATTGCTGGTGTACCACCAGTTTCTGAAGTAGTCTGGTTTTTTAGGAACAGAAGCATAGATGATAGCTGCTCTAACATTTCAGGTGAGACATCACAGACTAGATTTCAATTTTATCTGTCATTAATGGTTATGTTTCTTAAGCTATTTAAGAATTGGGTTTAAAATCAAACAATATTCACTGTTTGATATATAGTTTTTCTCCTGAACACCTTTCTAACAGCATAAAGGAATAATAACTAGGGTGTTTGCTAGAATAAGTGCCTGGGTTCTAAAAGGAGCGGTGCTTAATTGTGGAGTGCACTTACTAAGAAATTATTAACCTGTACTGATTTTGTTGTATTTGAAGCTCAAAACGTTATAAATTAAGTGGTAATAGAAGCTGGTTTTCTTTGCATCCCTACTATTTAAGAAAGTGAGGGAGGAGGGGGTGGCTGCTTATGTGGGGGGGGGGGGAGGGGCTTATTAGAGCATGGGTGCTTATTCCAGGAAGTAAAATATACACACTAAGAGATCTATGAATTAAACACCTTTAATACTGGCAGTATCTTTAGTATCTCATTTTTATTCCTTTTTATTAGGCTAACCCATTCAATGGAATAAAACATTATTGCCCTCTTTTTTTCCCCTAGAAGTGGGTCACCAAATTTGTTAGATTCTGAACTGAAACTTCCACAGTGAAATTACAGAGAGAACTGGCACTTTAAAGTGACCAAAGGCTTTTCCATCTCTCCCTCATAATGACTGACAGTACACTCTACTTATTGTGTATAATCCAAGTAACTCAAACTTTGTATTAGCCTTTGGATTTTTGTATCTCAAGCTCCTAGTGAATTTAAAAATTTAGTATCTTGAGCCAGATATGTGGATGTGTGCCCTGGAGTTAAGGTAGAATTTCTAGAATGTTCTTATTGTGTTGTAATGTTGAAAATTACATTTAACTTGTTATTTATTTTCATAAGGAAACATCTCACGACTGAAATACAGAAATGCAAGTTGTGATCTTCATGGCAATTATATTTGCTCTCCCAGGAACAATCTAAAGGAAAATCCTGGATTTACTGCAAAAAATGGGTCCACAATTGTGCATGTTAAAGGTGAGAAAGCTTTTCCTATCATGTCAAATATTATGTTCATGGGTTAACTACTCTAATCATAATCATCACAATTTACCCAAATATGACTGGTGCACTAGCTGCTCAATTTTTCGCTTGTTATTCTGTAGACAATGTAGTCTGGCAATTGGCTGTAATTGAGCACCTGTACTTTCTTTGCAATTTTACCCTTTATAACTTGAAGTTGATTTTCACTTTTGCAAACTAATGAGCCATAATAATTTGCCCCAGAAGATTGCATTTTAATGTCATTTACTTGTGGTTTTCATGGTTTTGTTTTGTTTTTTTGTTTTTATACCCTTACATTGCTAGAAATGTTACATTAAAACATTTATAAGCATAAAACCTCTTAAATCAAGTGTTTCTGGTCTTTTTGTTCAAAACCCTGATAACTCAAGGTAATTTTAACTTTGGTTGGCAGTTAATCAAGTCTCTAGGGTTCAACTGAACTTCTTTTCAAGCCAATAGAAATTAATGTGCAGTTAATCTTACGTTAAAAAGACAACACTTACAGACACTAGCACAAGTCAGACATTACTATTTTACTAATTTAGTACAACAGGGACATCCTATTCTAGTGAAAAAGTAACAGAGACATCTGTCCCAAACCAAATAAGCAAAAGGGGTGGGATCAATATCTGGGCAACTGCCCACCTACCCCTCCCCTAACCCAACATTAACCTTGCCTTGTTGTCAAGTGACTGTTGTTGAGTTAGGGGAGGGGTAGATGGGCAGTTGCCCAGATACTGATATTGAGCACCAAAACGACATCAAAAACCCCATTGGAAGGTCTCACGCAATGGTTATTCCTCTGACCACACCGCTTGCCTTTTCAATTACCAAAATGGCTGGGACAGAACTCACATGTGATCATTTGGTTACATTATTTCTGACATCCCAAAAGCCGGAACAAATTATGGAATTTCAACATAAGGTTCCAGGATGCTAAAGTTTGGAATGATACAAGTGATGATATAATTATGCTTCTCTCTCTCAAATGTTTTAAGGAAAAGTCAATTCTTATTGCTAAATATTAATTGCACATTTACCCAAACTATTATATTTTTTCTGGTTTTCCATAATATTAAATACTGGTATACTTTGCTTTGTTTTGTTGTCTTTCTTTTTCTACCAGCTTTTTTTACTTTTTCTTTTTGTGTTTTGTGTAGTGTGTGTGTGTGGTACTCGACCCTTTAATATAATAATTTATTAACCTTTTAACCCCTAAGAATGAATGGCATCTAATTTCTCCTTACCATATAACCCCTGAATTAAACATTAAGGTTAGGGGAATGAAGGTAGTGATCACCTACAATAAAAGCTCTTGATTGTTAGACAAATTCTCCTTATCAGCACCTTAGGAAATGCTTATAGAACAGTACAGAGAGTTTACATACTGATGTTAGGGTGTAAAGGGTTAATAACTTAAGTAAGGCTGCCCTATCTTTTAGCCTTCCACGGTTATTATAGGCAGCCTGAACTGTCTTCGTTTTTCATGTAATATATGTTTTTTGTGTCATGTTAATTAATCTAGGTTACAAATAAAGAGGTTGTTGTTGTTGACTGTGGCTGCTTCATGATCACCAACAACTGAAAACAAATTTGGCAAATATGTTGTTTGGCTGTTTTTTGTTATAAACAAATTTTCAAAAGTACATGGGAAACCTTGTGATCATAGTTAGGCCTGGTTCATTGTTCTATATGAGCTTGAACAACTTTTTAGCAAATATTCGATTTTTGTTAATTATATGATCAAACAAGATTTTATGCCAGTTTTGAAAATCAGTAGGTGATACTAGAAGGCCTTCATATTTATTTAATGATAACCTTTGATTACATGAAATTATTATTATTGTAGGTTGTTCAGTTAGCAGTACTACTGTCTCAGCAAGTGACAGCACCACACCCACACCCACACATTCAACACTAGTTATTACTCTTCTTGGAGTTTTCGTTGGGCTACTTGTTGTTGCTGCTGCTGTGGGAGCATTTTTGCGGCTGAGGTGAGGTTCACCTGCTTTTCTATTTCATTAAGTATATCTTTTAATAATCCTAAAAACGATATTGGACTTAACCCTTTAACTCCCAGACGTGATTAACATGTTACTTCTCCCTACAATATCCATACATTATCCAGCAAGCAGATAATGAGAATACTCAAACTTATTAGGTAAAAGTTGTTATCTTGATCTAACACCAAATTCTCCCAGCTACTTTACAAGAAAATATGTAGCAGCTAGATGGGAGAATTAACAATCAGATTGTGGGAGTTAATTAAAGGGCTAAAGGAGAGAGGTTGTTGAAGCAACTATTTCCAGTTATGCTGTAATGTACATTAAAAAAAAAAGACACACACAAAAAAAGGAATTTAGTGGCGCAAAGTAAAGAGAAAGTTAATTTTGAGCCCATTGATTTCATTACTTACAGTGTGCTTGCCTGATTCCTGCTCTGTAGCATGGTTCACTAAGTATAAATCTCAGTTTGAACAACCCAAGCCAAGTGGCTGCCATCATTTGACAATTTGTTACCTCATATACAATTAAGCACTGACAGTGTAGGAGAGGGGAGTCATTGACCCTTTGAAACAGGCTTAATGTGACCTGAATTGTTAGTGATATGATATCCTAGTAACTTTATTTGAAATCAGTTGAAATAATGTCACTCAATCTTATTCAAATTGTCAAGTTAAAGGTTAATTTGGCATATGTCCAGCTTATGAGCCATAGAGTTATATATATATATGTTAATCCTTTGACCCCTAAGAGTGACCAAAATCTAATTTCTCCTTACAATATCACCCCTGATTCAGGCATTAAGGTCATGAGAGTAAAGGAAATGATCCCCTACAGAAGGTGCTCTTGATTGTTAAACTAATTCTCCTTGTCGCCACCTTAGGACATGTATAGAGAACAGTATGGAGAATATGCTTACTGATGTAATAAATCTCAGTTTGCACAACCCAAGCCAAGTGGCTGCCATCATTTGACAATTTGTAACCTCATATACAATTAAGCACTGACAGTGTAGGAGAGGGGAGTCATTGACCCTTTGAAACAGGCTTAATATGACCTGAATTGTTAGTGATATGATATCCTAGTAACTTTATTTGAAATCAGTTGAAATAATGTCACTCAATCTTATTCAAATTGTCGAGTTAAAGGTTAATTTGGCATATGTCCAGCTTATGAGCCATAGAGTTATATATATATGTTAATCCTTTGACCCCTAAGAGTGACCAAAATCTAATTTCTCCTTACAATATCACCCCTGATTCAGGCATTAAGGTCATGAGAGTAAAGGAAATGATCCCCTACAGAAGATGCTCTTGATTGTTCAACTAATTCTCCTTGTCATCACCTTAGAACATGTATAGAGAACAGTATGGAGAATATGCATACTGATGTTAGGATGTAAAGGGTTAGCAGCTGGGCAGATCTCACTGGGCTCTTTGCTCCCCATAGAGAATTTTTCAGCCAAAGTTAAATTAGATAAGTTAAATAATTAAAGTATAAAATAAATAATATCTTGATCTGCGGGTGATGAGGAGAGGATTGACCCTGACAGGTAAACTGCAACTAAAAACAATCAACAAATTTGGTTTTATCAAGTGGTTTTTATTCTAATTTGACCTTAAGCTGACCTTTCAATCATTAGCCCTTCCTCAGAGTGAATGCTTACCCCCATTTGCCATTAAAAGGCTCATTGTAAGCTGTGTCATCTTGTCTGTTGCTATGTTAATGTGGAAACTTTGAAATGCAAATCACTTGGCTGTTTGAAGTGGGCCAGCTAACTTAAAATGGCAAATTGGAGCTATATACTAGCAAAGAAAACTATTTGAATCCATTGTGCTTGACCAAGCAGTGTTTTTTGCCAAAATTAGTTTTTTTAAAGGCACTTGCATTGGCAAAGAAGCATCCCAAACACAATAGCAGCATGTAGAAGTTTCCTTTTTTTAATTATAAATAAGCTGAACTTAAAGCTTCTGGCTGAACTAATTCAATCATTCTTTCTCTCTCTTATCAGGTACAGGAGATGCCAATGCTGTTGTAAGAAGTACTGTAATGTATTCTTTCCAAGTGACCCTATACCTCCCGACACACCAACTAAGCCACGAAGACCAAGCCTTGTTGGGTATTCAAGTAAGATCTTAGCTTGAAAATGTTAACTTAGTTTTGTTAACCCTTGACCTCCCAGATCAAATTTGCAATTCTCCTTACTGTCAATAATACAATTCTTATAATGTTAAATCAGAGAATTTAGTATTGGATCAACTAATTATCCCCAAATTGATATTTTTCTTTATTCTCATCACTTATCTGGTTGATATTGTATTGATATTGTAAGGAGAAATTCTGTATTGGTCACTCATAGGAATGAAAGGGCTAAGTCATAATATAGTATTTTTATTTTGTATAAAGTGTACATGGGTTTTAACCACAAAAAGCAGCGTTTCAGACTTTGAGCACTTTGAACATAATGAATGCTTTTTGTTATGGTAAGGTTGCTTTTTAATCTTATTAGCTGTGTAATGTTAACAATGTTTATTATGTAACTTACAATACAATATATCACAGTCATTCACCCTGGGTAAGCCTGACCATACTTTCTAGTTCACAAGGTTTACTTAAGTGTTGTAGGTTTTCTATGAGAATGAGTTAGAGTAAAGCTATCTCATGTCATAGGTGTTTTGTTCTTAGATCTCTCTTACTTTACAGTAGACCTTTAGTTTGTTTTAGCAGATTGACAAAATGTATTATTAATAATAAACAAAATGTTTGAATTGTTTAAATATTGATTGAAACTTTTTGATAATAATTTCACAGTTAATATTCTTGACTTTTCACAGACAATATACTTACTTAATATTTGACTTGTGGCTCTGTGATATTTAGCAAATTATCTGCCATTGTGGTTTCTTGAACAGTACATTGTCTGACAAGTGAATCATGATGTTGTTATCATTCGGCAGTTTTATCGTATCAGTTGGGTTATCTTTATTCTGTTTCAAGTTGTAATATCCCAAATTATGGATGAAGACTATCGTCATGTTCTGCCTACGTAAGAGGCTAATTGGTCTCTTGCATGTGTATTTGTGCAACTCCATTTGGTTCCATGTGCTGTGAAGTAATTGTATTTGAAACTGTAGATGATGATACTCAAAAAGTGTCTTTTTTTTTACCTTGGGTTATACATGGTTGAAATCATCTCCCCCACACTATAAGTTATTTCATAAATCTGTTCATACCTGTATTTGCCACAAATGCCACCAAAAGGGCTAATTATGGTTTCCTCTTTTCATCTTATCTAGTAATTGGTTGAAATAAATTATTAACAATCCAAGGCAATCATTTCTTATTGAGAAATACCTGTTCATGATATTAGAAGTTCATAAGGCATATTTCTCAGCTCTAAATGACAACCAGAAAATTAGGAGGATGGATCACTTTTAAAAATAAACAGCCTCACTAGTAATTTGATGGAAAATGAAATTTTTATTTCCTTGAAGTCTACCAGCATTTTTCATTTTCTACCTGTGTGGTAGTTTCTATGCACAAATCTTGATATCTGTATGAATTTTGAATTCAGCTAGAGATGGAGGGGAGAGTTTCAGCGGCACAAACATCAGGTCCATATAAAGCTTATGAACTGTCTGTTACTTTCTAGATTTTGCAGCACTGTACAGCTTTAGATTATATATTTTTCTTAAGAAATCCCAAGAATCAAAGTTGCTGTATATTTTGTCTCAGATTATATCATTTGTTGTACTTTTTGTGGTCTATAGATACATTCTGTATGCAAATTATTCCTATTGTTTTGGATGGTTGAATTTGCATTTCTTCAAGGATTTTTAAATCTAAGCAGTTTTAATCCATTTGCCATTCTGTAAAAAATACGTGGTTTTTTTTTACATGAACTGATTTGATCAATCTGTTGTATTTTAAAAGGAAGCACAATGACTTTTTTACTTTAATTAGCTTAATATTAATTTTTTTCTGGTGATGTGGAAATGCTAATCAGATAATATAGACATACTTGCCACATATAGCATATTCATCAGTTTAACTTTAAGATAAGTTTTAGTTTTAAAATTTTCTCTTCACAATTGGGATGAGAAAAGATGCATCAAGGTGTGTGTGGGTGATGGTGTTGGTGATTCATTTGACAAGGGTGTATTTCATAAGGAAAAAGGGCTTAGAACTTATTAGCTGAACTTATGGCTGTTGCTATTAAATATTTAAGACTCTTAACACTGTGAACAATTATTATGGGTATTTTCAGCAGCATTTCTTTCTTTTCTTTTAACTTTTCATCCAGGATAAAAGCTAATTCATTGCTCTGTTTCAGAATATAAACATGGAACTATTCCTGTGGAAAATTTTGCAGCTCATGTGAAACTCTTGCATACAGATGGCGACTACAGATTCAATCAGGAATTTGAGGTAAAGTTGATCATTTTCATATTATCTGTTTTCTCTATTTGTTTAAGCTTGCTTATCCTCCTTTTAATGATTCAGCTAGTTAAGAAAACACATGGACAGAAGGTAGCTAAATTGGGAATGCAATTTTTTATTTTGAAAAAAGTGTAGGTCTCTGTACAGAAAGATTTCAACTGGAAGGTAAAAGGGAACAATGTTTGAGATCATTACAATTAGGTTTTAATCTTGATTCAGAATAACTTGGTTTATAAAATTTAAATGACAGTTTTTTTCAGTTGATGACAGAAACAATGATCTCTGGTAATGGCAATGCTACAAAGTTTACAATGAAAAAGTTTTGTCCCAGATTAGGGAATAGTGCTGGTGAGAGAAGATAAGATGAGATTTTGTCGAGGAGAGCAAATTCACACTAAGAAATACATCTGGATTTAATGCTTCTGATAAGAATTAATTTTGAATTATATTATAGACAAGATGAGATTTGAAGTGCAGAAGTATATAAAAACTATCTTAGACATGGGTTAACAAATACACACACAAACAAAAACCAGTTTGACGGACAAAAAATTTGATGCACTTAATAAAAGCTCTTTCATAGTGAAAAGTGAAGCTTAAATAATGGAAAGTTAGGATCCTTCTGTCTGCCCAGCTTTTAGCTTTTTGTCCATATACTGTAATATTGTGGCATATTTCACACCTTTTATTGCCCTATAATGGTAAAACAGGGTAGTAGAAGAATGATGAATTGCCTTTTTGTATTTTGTGAAGTCTGGAGGGCAAAATAAATACTTGCAATTTGAATTGGATGAAGTCAATAATTTAAGTATTGTTTTTCTCTTTCTAGTCATTGCAAAGTGTTCATGTCAAGAGCAAGACATGGATAAACAGTGAAAAACCAGAGAACCAATCCAAAAATAGATATAATAATATTGTAGCTTGTAAGTAACAATTTTTTGTCCTAAACTTGTTGCACAGTCATGGGTCTTGAATGATAATGTCGAACATGATACTGGAGAGTCTGCTATTAAGTATTTTAGAGCTTCTAAGTGGAGTAGCCATGTTGCTATTTAACAACACTGCCATGTTGGCAATTATAGTAGCATATTTTCATGAACGTTTGTTACATAAGTGATAGAAGTACATTTTGCTGATGTCTGTCTTGGTGTGGGCAGTTGTCACTGTTGCCATAAGATCCAGCTTTCTTGATTGGAACATGATCTTTAAAGGATGGATTTTTTTTATTAAAAATCCTTAAATAAAATTGTTTTTGACATTGAGGTAACAGCTTACATGTTTTATTTTGGCCTTGAACAACATTAGATCAAGTGAGAAGAACAATTTTTCTTTAAGTGACATGACCATAATATGTAACACATTTCTGTTATCATCTTTTTTGTTGACTGTTATCATCATTTTTAATTTTTATTCCACTGCTCACTTGGAATCAGTAAAGCATGTTTATGCATGTGTGCATAAACATAATTTTTTTCTCTTTGAACAGATGATCATTCAAGGGTGATTCTGTCTTTGACAGAAAATGAACCAGATTCACACTATATCAATGGAAACTATGTTGATGTAAGTGTGATTTAGTAGTAAGCTGTTGGTAGCTAAAATTTCATATCTTTCTTTCGAAAAGTGTTTTTTAATTTTTAATATCTTTTGTGCTCTTTGCAAATGAATCAAGTTTTATTCTATTGAGTGTACTACTTTCTCAGAAACATTGACCAAACTATACGACCAAATGTGAGGCAGCCATTTTGAAATTTAGCCCTCTTGCTATAATCACCTTGCATGAGGTGATTATAGATAGATATGCTACAATCCCTGACCAATCAGAGTGCACATGTCTCTACAATCAGCAGAACAAAAGTATTATTATTACTACCATTTTATTGGTAACTATTTTTTTTATTTGATTTCTAGAGCTTCAAGAAAGTAAATGCTTACATTGCAACTCAAGGTAAGGCTGACATTTTGATGTACAATGATTATGACTATTACAATTAAAATAATTTTCAAGCTCACTATAATACTCATAATGATATACGCCATCATCACTTTGTTATGTTCTATCCGTTCACACTGTTTTTTGATGTTACACAAAATTATCATAATTACTACCTTTCATCATAACATAGTGAGTAAATTTGTCTAATCAAATTCAATCGCGCAAACATGCTTCATATTCCTATTGTGCACACTCATGACGTCAGCAAACAAATCCCTCGAAAAAAAAATTTTCCATTGGGTTGAAAATGTTATAAAACAATTGGTTCATATGTCAGCTGTGCGTTCATCAAGATATGAAGCACTTGGGAAGTTTGGAGAGCACTCAAGAAGCTAGAGTTGCTCTTGGCTACGCCTCGAGCAACTCTTACACATCTTTTGTGCTCTCCAAATTTCCCATGTGCTTCATATCTCGATGAATGCATGCTGAGATATGAACCAATTGTTAAATTTAAATCAGGTGACAATTTTTGAAAGTAAAGTATGGAAAGTGTAACATTTGTAAGGTTAATTTATGAGATTGTAAAGGAGGCATTGTGCAGGGAAGGGCTCTTTTGGCAACATCCTTGGTAATTAATTTTAATTTTTTTATACCAGCTAGGAATTTGCTGCAGTTTAAAATTCATCTCCCTCAATCAGTGTTTGTTTGCACATGTTTCTTTTTATTGAAAAATTGTTAATTGATTAATGGTACTTTACCTTATGCTTTTCTGATGCTATTACTATCATCTAAAAATATGCTAAAGTTTCAATAACTACTTTAATTATTTAAGGAGATATTCATGTTTCTTCCAAGTAATAAAAGCATTGATCTTTTGCTGGAAACCTTGTAGTTAACAAGAATACAACATCTTAAGTCCCATTTATTTTTGGTCTTTTGAAGGACCCATGGCTAACACAATCAAAGATTTTTGGAGGATGGTCTGGGAACAAAACTGTACAGTTGTGGTCATGATCACGAATATCATAGAAAAAGGAAGGGTAAGTCATGCTTGTCAAAATTATTTTTTTGTTTATTTATAAAATGTACCATAGGGATGTGAAATTCTCTTAAAGCCAAATGGTGCCCTTGGTCAGTGTTGACTTGGTGCACACATTTCTGCTTGTGATATTATGGAATTTAAAATTTGACTACTATTCGTAAGTTGTAAATCAAATATACTATGATGAATCATTTGAATTGAGATTGAGATTCCTTACATTTCCTCTCAGCATAAATGTGCAATGTACTGGCCTTCTAAACAAGCTAAGAGTGAAGCTCATGGTCCCCTAAGAGTAACCTACTTAGATGAGGAGGCTTTTGCTCATTACACTTTGCGTCGATTTGAAGTAAAACCAGTTGAACACAGCACACACTATAGTCAGGTATGTTTGAAGTTTACATTTTTGAGCAGATATGAGATCAACATGTACGATTAGAGTAAAATTGACTTTATATTCAACAAGGCAGTACCTATACCCATGCATGGTAAGTCTTAAAAATTTTGGTGTGAAAGTCACCAATTCTGCAACTTGTGTTTGACAGTCACACAGCGAGGTGCAGTGTTTTCATTAGGAAGTGTTCATGGTCTTGGGCTGAATTGTGATGAATTTTGGCTTGAAATATCATTCTTATGCTATTTTGTTTTTGTTAATTATGATTTGCTCCTTTCTCCTCGGTCGTTTGAGCTGTAAGCCTTTATTTGTGGAAGGAAAGTTTAAAAAACAATTGCCAGTCATATCGTTCATTCCAAAGACCTGTGATATGGTCAGTGACAAGTTCATGTGCAATATGCCACTTATTGTCTCTTTTTTTCTGGCAATCAAAGCTTTTCTTATTGAAATGATCACCAAATGGTGGCTTTCAAATACTAAGGCTTGAAACATTTCTTTGGATGCTTAAGCTTGCAGTACAATGACATGGATGTCACTCACTATAACATCAAATGTCATTTTAAAACTTATCACTATTATAAGTATTCATGAAGCTCAGTAAGCTCACGGTATATTGTACAACATATCACCTTTATGTCCACTTCAACTTATGTCTAATAAATTAGAACAACAGTTGTTTTAAAATTAACTTTTTTATACTGTTGTTTATCTTGCATGCAAAGTATAAATATTCATCTAGGATGGTTACCATCGGCATAAACTGGGTAAGATTCCTTTGCAGTAATATTCTTGTTCATCTCAGCCAAACAAGAAAGTAAATAAAATTAAAACAATAAAAAAATGAACAAATAATAAAATAAATTAACAAACATTTGCCGAGAGGAATCTTGAGCCATGTAAACAGGGAGGGCACAAAAGAAAATGAAATGTTACAGTTTTAAAATTGAATACCTCCCTACTAGCCTTTGATAAGCTATTGATGATTCATCTAGTAATTATTTTTCAAAGTTGCTTTTATGATAAAGAACCCCAAAGTAAAATTGAAAAATGGTAAAATAGTACATCAAAGCAAAATTGAAAAATTTAAAATTTACAAGGTGAACTTTCATCAAATATCTTAAATTTTTGACATGTATTTTTGTTGAAAATTGTTAGTTTACTACTTGAATTTAATTCAACAAACTTGTTTACCCAGGCACTTGATTTAGAATAATTAATAACACTTTTGATAAATCCATTGATTGCAGGCAGACTGAATTTAAAATCTTATTTTGAAACAAGGTTAATTGCAACAAGTACAACAAGTTCATGATGAGCCACCTTAAATTTTTGAGAATCTGAGTTTGATTCAAACTCAACTATGGCAGCAAGTGTTAAGTTTATGTGAAAGTCTCTTTTTATTAAATAATTATTCACCCAGAAAAAAAAGGAAATAAGTGCTTTATTGCCATTTTACCTTCAAGGTTGACACAAATTGGCTTTTTTGTTTTCATTAAAATATGAACAAAACTTAAGGCCATGTTTTTTAACAGGTTTCTGCAATACATAAAAGTGGACAAAACATAAATACTGGTATATGCCTTGCAATTTAAAACTAGCTACTTGTTCACATGAATATGTATGAAGTATGGAATCAAGTGCCGTGGCCGTGATTGATTTTATATAGAACAAACTGTGATTTTTTTTACATATAACCTTTCTTTTAATTGGGTGGCCCTGCTCAAAATTGTACCATGATTAATTGTGTTATGATGATGTGTTAAAATTATGCCTTAAATTGTAATAACAAGACATGTAATATTTTCATGATTATAACAATTTACTAATTTACTAAAGATGTATTCCATGTACCGTTTTCTGAGATGTAAAAAAAACCTATTATAAGAATTACATACTATTATCAACTAGTTCCTCATGGCTGTATATTAAATTCTTGATTTTTCTCTCTTTTTTTCTGGGCAGGATGCAACAGAAGACGAAGTCAAACCAATGATTGTGTGTCAGTACCATTTCACTGGTTGGCCAGACCATGGTGCTCCAGATCATGGTTGTGAGTACCCAGCTCTGGACTTTATATTCAAGTCAAGTGCTGCTAGTCAAGAAGGGGCAGGTCCCATCATTGTTCACTGCAGGTGATAATTGCTACTGAAAAACTATCAGTGCTAAAGTTTCAGAGGTTTCAATAACTTTTCTCAAATACTGAAAAATTATCAGTGCTAAAATTTTAGGGGTTTCAATAACTTTTTTCAAAAGGAGCTGCTGATGGTGTGGGAAGTGACTGTGCCCAAAAAGGGGCAGTAAGTTGAAACCCAAACAGATGGTGGTATGAGGTGTTATAGGTGATGATAGATGGCCAGTAACCAGCTTTTATTGAAACTTCTGATGTTAAACGTTGGCCATAGACTGATGACATTAATTAAACGGCAAATGAATTTACTTTGTGGCTTTAGAATGTACCTGACATTCCATGACATTTAAAAATGAATGAGGAATTTATTTTGCATGAATCTGCAATCCAGCTTTCTCATATTTGAGTAAGTGCTCTGTTTTGAATTAGAAATGTGTTTTTGTTTCAGGTTGAATAAGACTTTCAGGCAGTGGTCATTGCCCATATGAAACAGTCTTTTTAATTCATCTGTTTTACAACTTTGAATGGCATCTGATATTTGGCTAATTTAAGTACCATTTAATTTTTTTGACCAGAAAAAAAATATCAAAATTGATTCAACCCTGTAACTTCCATTACTGACCAAAGCAGAATTTCTCCTTGCAATATCAATACAGTGTCACACAGACAAGTCATGAGAATAAAGAAAAATATCACTTAGGGTATAATTAGTCGATCCAATTTAAAAGTATCCAAAGTAACAGAATGAGAATTGTATGGCAGACAGTAAGGAGAATTACTAATGAGATCCTAGGAGTGAAAAGATTAAAAACACTTCTTGTTCTGAGATGTGGATTCCATTTCTGTTTCAGTGCGGGTGTTGGTCGAAGTGGGGCATATATTGTTATCCACAGCATGATGAAAAGAATGATAGAGATGAGGGATGTTAACATCTTTGACTTTGTTGCTCAGATACGTCAACAGAGAAATCTTCTTGTACAAGAGGAGGTTGGTGAAGCCACCATTACAGGGTGGCAATTTTAAAAATGCTCATGGTAGTTAAAACCAGTCGACTTGCATTCCTTTGTAGATTACTCCGGATTCCAAAGGAAATGGAAAAATGAATAAGTTAAAAACTGAATCAACTGATATGAATTATTCGTATTGCGAGGATCTTTATCCCCGCTATTCATTTGTCGTGTTTTATCTTGAGGTATAGAAACTTGAGTCACGTGCAGCTTCAATTCACAATCTTCACAAGACTGGTCCATGGCAACAGTCCGAAATACAACACAATGCAATAATACATTACAGTGAACTTTATGTATGCCGGCTGTCGGCTCATACATGTATATTGTACTTTTGGCATTTCGCTCTACATTACTATCGATAGTTTTTTTAACCGCAATTGTTGCCGCAAACATGTAATGCCACAAAAATTTCTTCCACCTTTTTTACCCCAAAATTTCATAACCCTTAAAACCTGACTTTGTGAAAGTTATTTCTTCCCTTTGTCTGAGCACATTACCTGAGTTATGTCTTAGAGGATCTTAGAGTGTCGAAAATCATCCGGTGTAGCATTGGGTTTGCTTTACTTAGCTCTGTGATTGGTCCAAAAAACTCGCGCCACTCTTTAAACCAATCACATGGAAAAACTTAATCCAATCACAACTTGGTCGCCTGCATTTTCCCGCGTTTTAAGCGGTTTACATGGTTTTACTTTAAGTTTTCATTGGCTGTTGAGGGTTTTGTCCCTCCCTCCGATTGGACGTTGTGATTAATTTGGTTTTACTGTTACGACACCCAATCCAAAAGCGCTCTCAGTATTACTACCCTGTATTGTCTGAGTCATCTGTTTTCGTGCCCTCATGAGTTTATGTTGGAAGCTGTTGAAGTTAGACATGAACACATCTTTTGTTCTTGTTTCAGTGTCAATACATTTTTGTACATGATGCCTTGCTACATTTCATTGAAAGTGGGTTTCAGCTGTCAATCCCCATAGATGAACTGAAAGATCATGTACAGAAGTTGAGGAAGAACTGCTCGAGTACAAGCGGACTTGAAGTGGAATTTGAGGTTAGCGTTCATCATTCAGAGGCAGGAGGGGAAGGGAAGGGGTTGTGCATAAACCAATTTGCTGCAAGGAGGTTTTTCTTTGTCTTAATTTCCTCCCAAGTCTTTAGTTATTAAGAATCACTAAATGTTGGCTCGATGTGTCATGGGAACTTAGACTTTATTTTTGTCTCGCGCTCGTGACAAGACGCATATTCCAGGATCGAATTCAAAATTTACCATATTTTGTAATCTAAGATTTAGTTGTTTAGACTGATTGATGTTTCTATTGAAGAAAGCTCAGAAGCCTTTTCCCTGATCACTGTGTTCATTTTGTTTACTTTAGGACTTGAGTGCAATTCAAGTGAGATACTACAATTTGAAGCAAGCTAAGCGTGGGTGCAATTTAGCAAAGAATAGATCAGTAGATTATATTCCAGGTAACATCTCAGTCTTAAGGCTATATGATTTATTTTAATCAATAAATTGCACTTTCTTTCGTTTTACCGACGAATTAACCAGCGCAAGATGTTAGGCGAACAAGAGAAAACTATGTAAATCACGAGCCGGAGGCAAGAGATTTTCATAGTTTTCGAGTACTTTTTCCTATAGGTTTACCGCTACAGAAACCACAGGTTTTTGACCAATCAGGGCACTCATAGTATCTTTGGTATTTTATAAAGATTAATCAGTGAGCTTACTCTGCACCTATCAATCAGTTAAGTGACGAGTTTTGTTAATTATCTTCAATGGTAATGATAACATATTACTGGTTCTTACCTTCTTAGCTGACAGTTCCAGAGTTGAGTTGTATCCTCGCCCGAGAGAGGAGGGTTCAGATTACATCAATGCAACTTACCTTGCGGTAAGAATCAGTCCATTTTATTTGTGAAGATTATAGATTAGAAATGAGCTGGATGTAAAGTGCAAGAACACGTATCTAGCAACTCTTTGGTAGAGGAAGGATTTGGATACATTTATTTGAAAAGAACAAAAGTAGATAAACTTCCTCAGGACCTAAATTATGTAAAAAGCATTAAAATGATGACTAGTTGGGGAAGACAAAAACCAAAATGAAAAAAATGAGCCAGGATGCAGGGAGGCAGAGGTGAGCCCTTAACATCCTAACATCAGTACCCATACTCTCCATAATTTTCTTCATAAATTTCCTTTGATACCGACAAGGAGAGTTCGTTTATTGATCAGAGCTTGTTAGTTGGTGATCATTACCTTTATTCTCATGATCTTAATGAGTGATTCAGCTGAGTATTTCTCTAAGGAGAAACTATATGCTGGTCACTCGTAGGGTTTCAAGTGTTATGCTGGATTGCAAGTGATTACATATAGGATTCTTTGTTTCTTTTGTTTTGTTTTCGGTCTTTGTTCAGTTAATAAAGCGTAACATACTTGTAGCCTCGCAGGATTCTAAAATTTCTTCAAAATTGCTTTATTGCTTTTAATGTACATGTGTGCCTATTATGTCTTGCAGGGTTTCTGGAAGTCCGAAGCTTACATAGCAACTCAGTATCCTCTGGCGGAGACTACGGACGACTTTTGGAGGATGGTTTGGCAGGAAAACTGTCGCTCACTTGTCATGCTGCTCAGCAAAGCAGAGATGGAAGAGGTACAAAACCTAAACAAAACATTCAACGGTTTGGTGATACCTTTTATTCTTCCACACTGCGTCAGTTTCCTGTTCAATGTGGAATCCGTCAATGTTGTTTTCTTTTTCATCCAACTCTTGCATTTTCTTAGCCTACTCATTTTAGCCAACTTTTGAATCAACACTTCTTTAAAAAAAAAAAAAAGAGGACAAAAGGTGGGTAACATGAAGAAAGCAACCAATTACATAAAGAATTCGCCTCAGGGCATGGTGGAGTGTCGCTAAGCTTACTTTTATTTTCCTTTTTGCTTTAGTGACCTTTTGATCCATATGAGTAGATTAATTTTGTTACTTTGGTTTTATTATGAAGTAATTTTCAGCAATGTTAATCATTAGAAACCAAGGGGCGTAACCTTTGCGTGCTTAGCTGATTTGTAGAATTGAAGGTAGCGTGGTATACATTGCTTTGCAAATTGGATTTGTGCTTCTTTCTTACAGTCTGCGTAAGCTCATTGGTATTTCCCCTCACAATCCAGGGTGTTGAGTTTTACAGGGAGTTATTCTTCTTTTGTCTGTATTGTTTATGAACGACACTGTTGATATTATTTCAAATTAATTTATTCATAATTATTTTTGTTCTAGATGTTATCTCTGTGAACACTAAGCGATAACGCCGTGATATAACTGTAGGTTTGTACTAACTTTTTTTTTCTGTTTCAGGGTTTTTACCATAGGTATCTACCGCCTTTAAATGAAACAACCAGGTTCGGTGACTATGAGGTGACCGCTGACTCCGAGGCTACACGTGGTGACATTTTGATCACAGAACTAAGAATGGTCTCCATCAAGGTACACCATATAAAAGTTCTTTCGTTTCCACTCACATCATGCTTATGCGGTATTTCTAAATTAAACTCCATGTCATTTTTTTCACGTGAAGGGAGGGGTGGGTGGAGGAGAGGAGAGGATTAGCAAACTCTAATCAACTCTATTTTTTCGGGCTTGTAGGACCCTAGTGAGTACAGAAATATCCAACATTTTCACTTTCTTCACTGGCCTGAAGATGGCAATCCATGGTCTGGTCAGACTATTCTTCAACTGATCTGTAAAGTGGACAGCTGGGAGAGGGAAGTACGACTTAATGCCAAACCATTTGAAGTGATCGGACCAGTTGTGGTGCACTGCAAGTAAGAAATTTGTCAGATGGTGTTTGGTTTACTCTTTGACTTTTACGAAAGATTGTTTATGTCAAATTCACTTAGAATGTCCTAGCAAGCATTTTTGAAAATGTGTTGAGGATGGAGGAAAGTACCGATAGAGTGTTAAAAATGTGCTCCTTAGGAGGAAATGAGTTCGTTACTGAATGACTACTTAAGATGATGTTATATGTCGTAACAGTAAGTTGATAGGAGTACAATAATCAATGCTTTGTTGTTCCTTCTCAGCTATGGAGTAGGACGGACAGGTGCTTACTGTCTACTGCATACAATGTACCATCAGATTGAACGCGAGAAGAGTGTCTCCATCTATCAAATAGCTCGCCTATACAATCATCAGAGACCTCGCTGTGTATCAACTCTGGTAAGAACATGGAATATATCTTTTTTTTTTACCAAAGCGCCTGAGAAGGTTGGTTACTTTTCAAGTTATTCTATGCTGGGACAGAAGCCGGATGTCCTTTGAGAAAGTGCGATTGCTAACGTTTTCAAAAGGTTGTTGGCTCGTGGGCCTCGTGAGTATCTCAGTGACAGAGGCTCATCCCATTTTCTGGCTGAAATCGCGAGTCTGTCGCTGCTATTGACCCTGATTTGCAACCGTCTAAAAATGCGAATATTGTCCGTTTGCATCAGCAGTTCAACACTAAAATACTGTTAGACGGTTCATGATTTTAACGCCTCTTCTTTGATGTTACAAAGTGTTCCAATTAATGTATCAAAAGAAAACGCAACTTCATAGAAAATTAATTTCTAGATAGACATTCGCTTTCAATGAAGCGTTCGTCGTGCTCAAAGTGAAACACATTTTTCTTTAACACTAAAGCTACCAAAGCACGTTACAAAATAATTGTTTCAAACATGTCTTGAACAATGTTTATAATAAAAGCACATGTGTTGTTTACAGGGGCAGTACGAGTTCTGTTATGATACACTGGTGGAGTATATTGAAGCTGACTGTTCCTTACATCTTGTGTGACTTCAACTTTTGGGTTAAAGTCGTGTAAAGAAAAAGAAGTAAATGTCTGAGGTGGAAAATAATGGGTCATGTCGATTTTGATTTTGGAAAATCGGGATCTTTAGTATTTTAGTTTAGTAAGGTTGCTGGAAAAAAAAAAAACCAGAGCTACCACTAATGAAGTAGAAAGAAACGAGGATTGGCGAGTATGGAGAAGATTATAAAGGACTGAACTGACAAAGTTAATGAGGTTAACAAAGCGAAAGTGCGCATCTGTTTCCAACTTGTAACGTCGTTTCCTAATGTAAGTGTGCCAGATGTCATGCCCCGAAAGCTGTTAGTAACAGGATTTCGTTTAAGCTTCTCGACAGTGGTAATGGATTACCAAGCCTTCAGCTAGAGTAGATATTTTCCAAGAAAAAGTTAATTACAAGTGTGCTAGCTTGAAAAAGAACTTTGAAATTTTTATTGTTTTAAATTGTAAATGTGATAATTCATAGAAAATTAGCTATGCAATAAATAGGAAATGGGTATATACTGTGAATTGTATAAAAGTAATCTCGATCATCGTTTATACAATTTTTTTTTGTTAAGTATATTGTAAAGTTCTTTGCCGCTAAGTTTGAAAATCAAATGAATTGCAGATTAGGTATAGTTTAAACAGTTTACTGTATTATTTCCAAGGTGAATTTTCCACGTTCCGTTAAATTCACGTCGGATCTTACGCTATTTTTTTAAATACTTTTTTTTTAGTTTTTCTTATCCAGTTACTGTACAGTGGATTTTGTTGTAAAAAAGAAAAAAGATTATGTCATTTGAACATTCTGATCGATTACGAAACTTGAACATATATTTAGAATAGTTTATTACCCAGATGATATAGAAATAAATAAGCAAGCATTTCAAAATACAAGCAGTCGTATGTTGTATGATCATGCTTCAACATAAATGAGACCGAGCAGAAAGTTTAAGGGAATGTAACATTACACCACCCAGCAAGCACATGACATTGACTATCTTCTCTGTCTATCAGGTGTCCAAAGCCACCAAAGCCACCAAAGCCACCATGAAACAGAAATCGATCAATAAATGATTTTCTCAATCACTTTGATCTTGACTTCCAATCAATTGTCTCTGAAAGCAGATTCTTGTGAAATTTCCTTTTGATTCGATTCACAGATATCATCACTTTACAATACATTTTGAGTTAAACTTTAAAAAACAGTGATACCGTAAAATTCCTATAATAAGCCCTTGGTTTATATTTGTTCTAAGGTTTTTTTGATACACTTATTTTCGGGTAAGCTAATTTTCGGAGTATGTCATTTTTAGAGGGATTGAGCGTTTCAATTGTTTTGGGCTTGACAACAAACACAGGTTAAAATACTAAGTTGTAATATGACTGTTATGAAACAATCATTGTTTATCAACAATAAGTCTGTTTATTAAGTTTATTGTAATCAATATTAAGTCTGAACTTATTGTTGATAAAGGACTTAACGTCAAATGAGTACATTTCAGGAAAGTTACCCTTATGTTGCAGGCTGGAGTCATCTAGGTAGTCCATTTGATGATCCACTTGGCCATTAATGTTCAATGATATTCAAGAGCACAACTGGTGCACTTTAGCCATCATACTTTGTTACACAAACATTACTGTCTTGTTAGCTTAAACCTTTCTTGTAGACCCTTCGTGGCAAATACGGTAAAATTTCCGCACAGCCCTATACTACATTATGCATTTAGTTCTTGGATAGAGACACAATGACAAAAACAATACATTGCCATTGGGAAAACAGATTTGTTTTAGTATAGGACTGTGCGGAAATTTTACCACAAATACGTTCCACTTTGCCTCACTTGAAGAAAAAATACAGGTAAACAACAAGATTAGCTGTCGAAATAAACAGGCGCTACTATTTCACTACAAATTCGCAGTGTCTTTTGACCGTGGGAGACATATGAATCGATTAGAAAATGTCGAAATTTCAAGCCTTTTTTTGGGTCGGTGAAATCCTCTCGCGAACCAGCCGACCAGTTCCTTTATACGTCAGGCGTTTGTCTTTGGCGTAATTCAGGGATTCGTTTCGGTATACATACTAACAAGAGGCAAGAATTAGCTTAAAGAATCAGCAGGCGTTACTAGTAGTAGGTACCAACCCCTTTAGAGTATTTTGATTAGTGTCCAGTGCATTTTCGGCTTGGGTGACGCGCTGTCGCCAGTGTCTAGGGTCTAGACGACACTTCTAGGTTAATAAGTTGTCCGTGTTAAAATCTTAAGGTGACAATAATGGCTCCGATTCTCGGCTACTGGAACGTACGAGGGGTAAGAATAATTTCAAACTTGTTTAGTTTTGTCTTCATTTTATTAACTATCCGTTTTGCATTGCTGACAAGAAACTTATTCAAAGGGCAATGACCGAACAGCCATGGAGGGCGACGCAGTTGAAATGCAAGTTAAGCGGACTTACCGAGACATGTCTAAGTCTGCCTCTGGGATGAATTTTGTCACTTCAGGGGAACCGCTCTTCTGCCCAGTTGGGTAAACGCCCACCGGTTTCTCGTTAGCTTCAGAGGCAAAAGTTAGGTAGTGGGCAGTAACTCATCTTACGCCTGGGTCTATATTTAGTTTTTATTGTTTACCTTCTCTGTTGATCAAATTTGAATTAAAATGGAAAATTTTGCTATTTTTACGTGCTAAACAGTATGGCTAAGTAAATACCTGCATCGCTAAGCAGATTGTGTCAGCGATGGCGATCCTATTGTCCAACGATGTTGTGTAAGGATGTTAGCTGCAAAGACTGTGAGGTAGAAACTCGTTTAACAGGTTACTTGACTAAAGATTTCAGCACCTGGGTCACGCACACCAAAAGTTTCGTGGCAGATCACTCTAGTTTTGCAAACGAACAGTGTAACAATTCCAAAGCTTCACAAAAGCGAAAAAAAAATGAAAGATTTTCCCCTTCGAGGCAATGAAAACAATCATAGGGGCTGATGTTAGTCATGCATGTTCAAATCTTCGCACAGACACAGTCTATGTTTGAACAATACATGAACCTTTGAATTAAAGTTTTGCGTAACTAGTTAACAAACTTCGATCTCAACGTAAACAAATTTAAGATCGAAATAAAAAACAAGGTTAATGGACTAAAGAACATTAAATTTATAGATCGTGCTTATTTAACCTTACGTATTTTTTAAATTTATTTCGTCGTATTGTAGGTTTTTGTTATGTAGCGTCTTTTGTTTTGCAAGATAATTTGTAGGTTTTTTTATGTTTCGTTTGCTCTATAATTGTAAAAAAAAAACATTTTGTGTAATTTGTTCAAGTTTATTCGAAGTCGTGTTCGAATTTATTCGAGGTCGTTCAAGATTAGTTCGTTCGAGATCGGTCATTTTGTGCTAAGTTTAATATTGTTATTCATACTTAGTTCGAGTTAATAATAAAATGTTCAACAAGTGAACATTTTTTGGTAGCAGGGCGAGATTTTTCATCACGGTTCAGCGTGGTTATTATCACGGATCTTCGAGGTTAGCGTTAAATCAATGGATGTAAATACGGGCGGAAATTTGGGTAGAGTTGCGGATGAAACAACGGGCGAGGATAAGGAACTTATCAAGAGCTTAAAGCAGGACAAAGCAAGGACTAAATCGGCATTTATCAGGATAGAGAAAAAAGCTGCTGCACCTTATAGACGAGGAAGATTATCCACGTCGGCGGGAAGTTAGAGAAGTTTGTTAAAAACTTAGTGTCGCGCAGGAACGCGCTAAGAAGACAATGCCGTGACTGTCGTCGGACGAGTGTTTACACCTTGATGAAAAGGACAAACGCAGGAAACTTGGAGAAGAAATGGAAGAACTGGAAATGGAATTTTCGGGAGCGAAAGAAAAGGCTAATGAATATTTGGAAAGTTGTAAGGACGAAATCTTAAGTTTGCAACTGATGCTTCAGAAGAGACTCGCCTTCGTCGAATCGAAGAAAGAGTGGCGCATAAGAGTGTGGAGAAATTTGTAGAGGACAAATTCCATTCCTGTCTTAAGTGGAGATAAACGACAGTATGAAGGGTGGAAAGAGCAACCACAACAGACTGTTACACAACGATATGCGGCCAACCAATCACAAACAGATAATCGCCAGTCGATGGATCGTGGTGAAGAAGATGGGGGTCAAAATGAAAGAGAAGCTGATACTATTGGCCAGGAAAGAAGTCCACTAGTTAATTCTTCTCCCTAGGTCACGGAAGAGTAAATATTGGAAAGGAAACGCACTACCACAACAGTTTCTGCACCCGCCGATCGCGTAATAATCGTAGCATTGCGCACAGTACCAGTGATTCTGAAGTATGGTAATCGGAGAATTAAAGTGAATGCATTACTAGACGAGGCATCTACAAAGACTTATATATATGCCGACGTAGCAGCTGAATAAGGTCTCCAAGGGCAACCCTAGAAAGTAACTGTAAACATTCTCAATGGTCAAACAGAAACGTTCGAGATTACGCCGGTAGAATTAGAACTTGAAAGCTTAGATGGAAACGTGAAGACGAAGCTAAGTGCGTTTACTTCAGAGAGAGTCACAGGAGACGTGGAAGTGATGAGTTGGAAGAAACATGCAGTGAAGTGGAGTCACCTGACATTGATACAGTTTTCAAATCTTGGTATTCGTTCCATAATGGATTTGCTAATTGGAGTCGACTACGCCGAACTACACTTCTCATTTAAGGACATTCGAGGAAATCCCGGCGAGCCGGTGGCTAGACTAACCCACTCAGGATGGAGCTGCACCGGACCTGTTAGTGGCTTGAAACGTGGTAGCTAGGGGAGAGAGTGCCGACACAAACGAAATCAGAAGATTACTTCATGAGTCCTGAAGACCAATGTGCACTAGAGAAAGTCGAGAAGTCTCTTAAGAACGTGGATGGTAGATATCAAGTGGGAATTCCATGGAAGGAAGACAATCCAATTTTACCAGACAATTATGAAATGGCCCTAAGAAGACTGATAAACACAGAGAGGCGCCTATTAAAAAGCCCCGAGTGGTACCTACCTCATTTTCCTGTAGTACGACCGGACAGAGCCCCAACTAAAACTCGTATAGTCTTCGATGCTACAGTTAGATACGAAAAAGTCTCCTAAATGACGTCATTTATTAAGGACCAAAGTTTCAGAGAGATTTGAACGATGTCTTACTCCGGTTCAGAAGATACCCTGTTGCACTTATCTGTGATATTGCTGAGATGTACTTGAGAATTGAAGTTGCGCCAAAGGATCAATTGTGTCAAAGGTTTCTGTGGAGATCACTGGATCAACGGTGAACTACCAATTTCCTTTTACGTGTAAAAACATGCCTTCTAAATAAAGCCTAAATATTAAACACCTTGGGATCGTCGTAAAGTTCAGACGGACACCTGCAGTCTCTTTAGAAATAAATTAAGTTTGACTCTTGGTTCAACTTAACCATTGAGTCTAACGGGTTGAGAAAGTCAGAGAGTTGTAATACTAAGGCAAAGGTTTTTAAAGACTATGTTTTCTTTTTCAGAAATAGATAAATTATTTAACTCATATATAAATTCCATCTACCAGAAGGCAAATCCAATGGTGGATTTTAAGAGGCACAATCATGGAGTTCAAATCTGAACAACCATATAATATAATAATATATAATATAGAATATAAACCAGTTTATCGGTTAAATAGGATCATTGTCGGAAATAGAATCATTAGGATAAATATCCAGTGCTTAAAACTTTTCGGTTAGGCCTTTATTTATAAAAATAAATGAGTACATAAAAAACGAGAATAACTCTTATTCCAAGGATACATATTTGTCACTATTATGACAGATTGCTGAACCAATTCGCTATCTGATGGCTTATACTGGAACAAAGTGCGAGTACTGTGACTACGTGACTGGGGACGGTAAGTACATTCTTGGAGGCTGTAGTGATCACTCAAACTTTTGCTTGTTAGAATATTAACTTTAATCGGTGAAACTCAACTCATATAAAACTCTACTCGAAAACTCGTGTTACATGTAATCAAACTCGTGTTACGCTTGGGAGTGAGGCGGTTTCAACAGAGGCTAAATAAGAAAGAAATGATAAAATGAATGTAACTTGACAGCAATCCGTTGTGTAGGTTACAGATAGATTCTATGTTACCGTGCTTCTGTTCAGTAACAGATCACAGATGTAGTCGGCAAAATGTGGTTAGAACAAAAAAGTTGCCGACACGAGGCGCAGCCGGGTGTGCAACTGATGTTCTCATCACATTCTGTCGTTTTCTGTGATCTGTTACTGAAAAGAGCACAGTAACATAAAATCAATTTGTTTTATATGATAAAAAGGCAAAATTGTTAGTAATGGTGAGGTCATTCATGCGTCTGTCTTCCGATAGACAAAAAACTAACAACCGATCAAAATGCGTGTAGGATTTACCTCATTAGACTCTGCTGTTTACCCGTGCTATGCTAACTGACAGTGATCGCCGTCTGTTGATATTTTGCAGCACCTGATTATGACAAAAGCGGTTGGTTCTCGGTGAAAGAGACGTTAGGACTGCCCTTTCCGAACGTAAGTGATGGCGGACCCTTAAACCCTTTACACCCCTACATCAGTCTGCATATTCTCCATAGTTTTCTCTATACTTTTGTTATGATGTTGACGAGGATAATTTGTCAATTAATCAAGAGCTTCTTTAGTTAGGATTCCTTTCCTTAATTTTCATGCCTTAAATGTTTGATTGATAGGTGATAATGTAAACAGGAATTAGACGCTAAATAAACTAGATTTTTTGCTTGTCTACATGTCCAAAATATATATTCTTTCCCCTTTATTATTAATAAAATGTACAAATTCTGGGAGAGAATCAGATTTTTTTTAGTACTGTTTATCTTTCAGTTACCCTATTACATCGACGGGGATGTGAAGTTAACACAGACGACAGCGGTAGGCAATGTTGCATGTGTTTTAAGATCACATAAACTGACTCATGAACAATATTGCAATTTAGTGTGTACTATAACAGTGGATAACGTTGAAGGCGCGCTCTGATTGACTACTTAAACTTCAAATATCCTTCACTATTTACCTCCGAGCAACTCGCGCGGAACTTGCGCCCGATGACATTTTAATTATTGCAGGAATAAAGGATTATACAATTTGTGGAAAAATCTCGCAACTTTAAGCGACATCGATTCAAAACGTTCCTCGAGTCGTTGCTTTAAGTTCTTAATTTGCATCCCCCATAGCTTTTAGCCATATCTTTTTTTCCTTCGCTGAATTTTTAAATTTCTCCAATTTAAAGGGGATGATTTGAACGCCAAAACTATGCAATAGAAAATATAGATCACCGTGCTCGTTCAAGAGCTAAAGACCATCGTATCTCGTCACCTGGTCCATTAACTGAAAAATAATACCATTTTCTCGGAATGCGCTCGCTTATTCACCTCATCACGTGATTTTTATGCGCACTACAGGATGTGCAGTGCAATACTGACGAATCACCTTGAAATCATCTTTTTGTGCTATACTATCTCAATCTTTTTTTCTCTCGTGACAAGACGAAAAACATCTTTCTCTATTTCTTTACCGAGCTCAAAATTTACCACCTCTCTTATTTATATCTACAAACATTACGCTATCGACATTGCTGGTCCTAGCAGTATGCGGGACGAGTGTTGTATGGACTTCGTAATGGATCTCGCACCGTAGAGTCCCTGTGGCTCAGTGGTAGAGCGCGAAATCCACAGGTCTGATGTTCGATTCCTCATGGGGACTCAAAATTTTTTCTTTGTCCCACGCTCGTGACAAGACGAAAAGCGTCGTTCTCTATCTCACTCTCTAAGTACATAGTTTAACAGTTATTCATGTTAGTGTCAGTGGCTAGCAGCGGATATTTACCTCGCCTCTTTGCGGTTCAGTAAATATCCACTTCGACAAATAGTTGTTCAATATTCAGCCAATCAAATAATATCAATTAATTTATTCATATGGATCAAGCCATCTCATACCGCAAACGGTATCCTACGGTTTACAGCAAAAACCAAACCCATTCCCAGAGTATTACGTTATGGCGAACAACTGGTCCAGACGGAGAATTACAATATGCATCCTGTTTCTGATCAAACTAAATCAGGGTCCTCGATATATAGTGCTGAACAAAAAGATCCGCGTAGCACTGGAACAGGACTACGGGAGAGGGGGGAATAACTTATTTATTTTAACAAATATATATTATATCTTCCCAGATTATTCGGCACATCGCCCGAAAGCACAATCTATGTAAGTGTTTTTTTTTTTACAGTTAACTAAATATTCACTTATTTGTCATTATATATTTTTTTGTTTTCACATTTATCTAATTACAAAAGAAAAGACAAAACAAAACAAAAACAGAAAAAAACCTACTTACAGAGTTACAAAAGAGACACTACTTACGTTACAGCAGTTGCGCTATTTACAACGATACTTTACTTACATTTCTGTTACTTGCATTAAAAAGACTAACGCTATTTACATCACAATACTAACACTATATTCAATGGTATCACAAGTTACACAGTTTATACTTTAAAACTTAAATTAAAGAGGCTAATTGCATTATTTCTGAAAGTTGGCTACCAGTTTTTTTGGGTATTTTTTCTAGTCCGTTATTTTTGTTTGATAAATTCTCTTCTTGTTTTCTTTTTTCGGGGCGAAAAGATATTTTACACAGAGCATACTATTTTAATATATGTTTTACATGTAAGAGAAGTACTGGTTTCGGAGTCAAGGGCTCAGGAGACCTGATCCAGCGAGGATAGAAAAGGCTTCCATTTTTTTGTGTTGTTTGGTGTCCTGTTCTCTGAGTGATGTATATGTTTTAGATGAATCAAGAAGTTGTTTCGAGTTGGATAAAGTTCTTTCGATCGACATATCCTAATATAGTGTTTAGCCATTAGGCAGCAACATTTATTTGGAGTTTGAAATCGGAGCTGTCAGGCATAAGACCCAAAGCGGTTTCTATGTGTAGTTGGTTGTCTGTTGGGAGAATCTGACACGACTGAAGCTATGTCGCAAGATTCTGCCAAAATATTTTTGTTTTTTGCATTGCCAGAATAAGTGCATCAGATCTTCTTTTTCGTTATGACAAAAGGTGCATTTTCCGCTCTGTCTAATTCCCATTTTTCAGTAAATATCTATTAGTCGTTCGCCGTCTTTGTAAAATCTGAAATTGAAATCTATTATTTAGAGTTCCCTGTGCACACGGCAGATGTTTGATAGACTTCCCTCCAATCAACATTTCTATTGGTCGTGGAACCGATATCTTTGTGCCACTTCTCTTGACATGATATTTATCGTATTTGCCTTCTCTTAACATATGGATCATTTGCTGAAATTGTTTAAGAAACATTTCAAATGCAAATGGCCTGAGCGATTGAACTTAAGAGACTTGTAAACATCGGTTGATTTCGTCGGTGGCAAGCCTTAACCCCTATATGTACCTCTCTCCGCGAATTCGTGGTTTCGAAAGCTGAATTCCATCAGAGCAATTTCTGAGAATCTGAAAATAAATACTTGATTGTGAAACTATAAGTATCTCAATGGGATGATGGCTTTACAGCTAACGGTTAAAATTTGACCATTTTTACAGCCAACAGTGAACTTCTTTCCGATACGTTTGAAAGAAACGTTGTTAGTACGGTGAACTTTTCTGACGAGTAACGGCTAAAATTTTTCAGTTTTTACGCTTAAGTACTAAATTGTGTATACGGTCTCCCATCCATGCCTCGTTAATCTCTATCAGGTCTCTACTGTCGATTAGTTTCCAAAAGGTCTGGATAGAAGCAGATATGTAACGAATTTAAGGAAACGAACGACACTTCTTAAAAACATGTTTCGACAGTTCTTCTGTCATCTTCAGTTCTGAATATTACAAAGTACAAAGTTTAATTTAAAGTGTGTAATAAAACTCTTATTGGACAAAACAAATTATAACAACAGAACAGTGAATCGAGAAGTTACCTTTTAGCTGCGATCCTAGAGTATGAAGGGGAAACATCCTAATGTAAGAGGGATCGTAAAAATTAGGAAACATTAAGGGACATCTATTTACCTAAATGTAGTGTTACACTTATTGTTTAATTCCTAACCTCCTAAAAGTGAGTCGGTACTTTACCCTATACATACTAACATCAGTATGCATTTTCTCCATACACTTACTCACTCACTCATGCCCATTATGCCGTGTGGCACGTAGGGCGGCTTTTTGTGCTGTCTCAGTAACATGAGTGTTTTACGGGACAGGGCTGTTAGCCCTGTGCCCAACCCCCTAACCTGGAAGACCGGTGGATCGCGCTTCGTCGGACCCCTACCTTTCGACCTGTCCGGCTTGGGTGGCCCTACCAGGAGACGAAGCTCCCGCCGGCATAGCTCTAGGGGTCTCCGAGGTACTCGACCACGACAAGGTGGCGATCCTTCGAGGATGTTCTCCTTACGGTTCTCTATATACATTTCCTAAGTACTGACAAGGAGACTTTGTTTAACAGTCAAGAGCTTCTTTAGTTGGTGATTATTTCCTTTATTCTTGTCACCTTAATGTGGGATCCAGGGGTGATGTTAGATGCTAGTCACTCTTAGGGAATCGTCAGTATCTCAAGCTGAAGTGGTCCTCTCAGACGTCTTTTTGGCAATTATCTTAACTTTAAATTTGTGTTTGAAGGTGGAACCAGCGAAGAAGAGATGATGAGAGCAGATGTAATTGCTGCCGAGGTGCAAACGAATTTCATCACTTACTCTAATAGTATTATGGTTTTTGTTGCATGGGAGCACCTAACATTTCTGAACGTACGACTTTTGACGTACTTTGTTTTGTCGATCAAGGGATGCAATTTCTAACGCTTAGTAGGTCTAATAAGATCATTTGGTTTTGGGAATTAGCTCCTCGGTTGAGGGAAGGGTGAAGGGCTAACGCTCGAAACGTTAGCTTTAGAATTTCTTTACGGTGGCCATTTTGCATTATCAAATCGGTTTTTAAAACCAAATTATCTGGTGTACTCCCCTATCGACACAGCTTCACAGTTTCTTTAGAAGTTTAACCCCGTTATTCGCTTATTGGATCGAGTATCAAATTTATCATGATTAAAATGGATTTTGAACTAAATTAAATCTGAGAAAGAAAAAAAACCCTCTGAAAAGTTGTTGAAAAGTATAAGATGTGGAAACATCTCACCCGGCTACAAGTTGATCACTAATCATTAAAGATTGAAAGACTGATGTGTGTTCGTGCCAGGTGAACTGTGAATCAGGAGTCTCGAGCTCAGGGAAGTTTTGCTCTCTTCTTATAAGTGAATATTTAAAAAAAACTGTCTTTGTATTTTGTTCTAATGGCAGTTGGTTTCGAGCGGTTACTGTCAGTAAATGAACTCAACAAGTTACATCTTGTCTTTGTTAGTCAGTGTTCTTCGGACATGGAAAAAGAGTTCGCTGGAAATAGTCCTTCGTACACTTAATTTCAAGAGAAAAATGTTTTGTTTTCGCTGTTAAGCCCGATGAGAAAAATTAGATGACCAGAAAAAATGGCCACTTCAATTGACTGTCCGTCTTTTTGGTATCCGGTCATTTCGTACCCAGGTACAGTCGTTTCGTACCCAAGTTTGAGTCGTTCCGTACCCAAGTTTGAGTCGTTTCGTACCCAAGTTTGAGTCGTTGCCTACCCAATCCGCTGATCGATTCATACAGATATCAATCGTTGCGTACAACAAATAAGTAGAGTCAAGCGAGTAAGACACAAAGAGAAATCTGTTCTGTATACTTGTGACCTTCTCGACAAAAACAATATAATTATTGCTTGACGCAAGGCAAGTGTGATATTTTTAGTTGAAAAGTCTATCGTTTTTACTTGTCACTTTTTTAACAATAACAGCTCGTGTTAGTGTGATATTTTTTCTCCAATTGCTAACTTGGAAAACATACTTTATTAGTTTGGGTACGAAACGACCGAGCTGGGTACGAAATGAATGAGCTGACTGGGTACGAAACAACCCAGTTGGGTAAGAAACAACTGGGTACGAAACGACCAAGGGTACGAAATGACTGGCAACCGTCTGTGTTTTATCATAATTATTATCATTATTATTATTATTGTTATTATCATCATTACAGGCAATGGACTTCATCAATGGATTCATAAAATTCACTTATTTCAGTCCAGACATGGTAAGAGCGTGTTTATAACTGAGTCAAATCAAGTAATAAGACGTTTTAAGGGTTTCATTCAATTTTTTCGCGCACAAAACTGAATTTTTCGCCTTCCGAAGTCTCTGATGTTGTTCTTTGACGATTTTGTTATCCGGAGTTTGAGCAACCAATCAGAGCGTGCATTCAACGCTTTCCATTGGTTTAGTATATACTAACACGAGTTATCAGAAATTAGCAAAAAAAAAAACGTAAACTAATCCAGCTGAGTGGTGACATGAATTAATATACCTTTAAGGATTGTAATACAGTTTTGTTAGTTATAGTTGTATTTATTTCTGGTAAAACCAACTTGGTATCAACACTCCATTTATTTTACAGGAAGGGGGAAGAGAAGCGTATTTGAATTCTTGCAAAGTGTTTCTTCAGCGTCACTCAGACTTCCTCAGCACGTATCCTTACTTCACCGGCGATCACGTGAGTATTCTATGGTACATTTTCCTAATCATCCCTTACTCCTTAAATCCTTGTTGAGTAATAAATGAAGAGAGAGCAGTAGTAGATAAGAAGGATAGGAAGGACAAATAAAGGGAATAAAAGAATAAAAGGAAAAGGCGCCAATGGGACACGAAGACTCATGCGCGGCGCCTATCCAACGGAATGAAAGTTCAAAAATTCTACAAATAGACGGATGTAAACAAAGAAACTGGTGTCAGAAATAAACGATGGTGGCAAGGACAATCTTGTGTGATCGACCACGAAAAAACTAGGTCCACATAAAAAACTGACATTAAAACGGACCCATACGTATTTTTTGAAAGAACCCGGAAGATAAAATTACTAGGCAACGGTATATTGCATATCGTATCCCACAATTGTATAATACGAAAAAAACACGAATCTTGAAAATTACTGGTAATACAGGCTAGAACAGTAAGATAGAACTCATTCAAGATGTCGCTCATTTTATATAAACTCGACACGCGTAGCTTGATAATTGATCCAACTGGCAGATCCAACAACCTTTGTAACTGACATGTGAAAACATGTGGAATTTATGTGGCAATTAATTTGAAGCTTCAACATCCTTCTCCGGTGCAATCCACGAGAGTTTGACTGTCGTCCATGCTGTCGTCCCTGTCAAATCCAGCATTTAAAATAGAGCAACCAATCTTCAAACGTTCAAATGCCCGAGGGGTTTCCCGGAGGGGATATTGAAGCTTCGAATTGATCGACGCATATTCCATTTCTTCCGCCTCTTATTTAGTTAAGTTTTGCCGATTTCATGATGTATGAAATCTTGGATCAACTACGAACCTTTGAGCCATTAGCTCTTTATCCATTTCAAAACATCAAGGACTTCATGGCCAGAATCGAGGTAAGATACAAAGATGCAATGATGCCTATTTTCTGATCGATGAACGAACCGATCTCGGAAAGCAAAAATCATAGAGTGACGTAGAACGGAACCAAGGTAATCACGACGACCAATCAGGGCGAAGGGAAATCTCACAAGGAGCCAATGGAAAATTAAGGTAACAAAAAAGCAAAGTGCATCAAGCACAGGAAAACGCAAACGACTAAGTTCCGATTGGTTTTCGTTTTGAATCTGATTGGTGAAGCAGATGGCGCCAGTTTACTGGACCAATCGCATGGCAAAGTAAAGCAAAACCCATAAAATTTCTAACTACTTTTGACCCTCATTAAATATTGCTCTAAAAGTACGAACAAGGTGAAATTGTACAGATGCTGTACGAACATGAAATACTGTTGATACTATGTAAACTGTGTGGTATAATTTGATAAACTGAACTGACTACACACGCATTGGAACACTGACGCATCAATTAGTTCACCATTTATCACGATTTTGCTTTTTTATCATACGAAACAAATCGATTCGCACGGCAACATGAATATCCATTTGCTAATTACACAGTCAAACACAAAACCGTTTATTCTTCTTTTAGATTTTTGTCTTTCACAAATCATATCACTGTCTTTTAATTTACCAGCGCATTCCTGCTATTAAAGAGTTCTTGGAGTCTGAGTACTTCCGTAATCGACCAATTAGCAACAAGATGGCACAATGGGGAACCAAGCCTATTCCCCGTCAGTGAAAGAAAATGAACGATTTATCAACAGACACGCTCAGATGTGATCACAAACAAGAATATCGTAGTTTGATTTACTTTTCTTTGTTCACAAATAAAAATGGTGGTCTTTTCTATACATGTGAACTTACTTAGTGAATGGAAATAATATGATTAACTTTACACTTAAACATCCTTATGCATATTCTCCTGAAAAGAATCTCATATTCGTTGTGGTTTTAACAATTGATCCATTGGTAGAATATGATTCGCTGTGACTTTTATCAGAGAGCAGTGAACACTTCCGTCAATTTTGTTGTCTTAGAAAAACGTAATCGTGCTTATTAACACTAAATTGCCCCAGAAATTATAGTTACTTGTTTATAGTTTACATGAAAAAAGCATCACAGAAAATCAAGCCGGACGAAATTTTGACAACGCACGTGTGCTACTTTTACTTTGCCCTCGTGCTTTACCCAACAAATTAGTTGCGAGAATAAAACAAACTGTCAGCCAACAATTACTTCAATTTAACGCCACTTTTAATCAACATATTTAAATAGAAATGTACTATCAATTACAATTGCAAATACTGAGTACAGATGTCCCGCTCAACCTTACGGTAGTGCCCTGGTTACCCTTAGGCTAATGCCTTGGTTACCCTTGGGCCAACGCACTGGTTATCTTTAGGCTAGTGCCCCGATTACCCTTGGGCTAATGCCTTGGTTACCCTTGAGCTAATGCCCTGGTTACCCTTAGGCTAATGCCCTGATTACCCTTGGACTAATGCCTTAGTTACCCTTGGGCTAATGTCCCAATCACCCATTGGCTAGTGTCCTGGTCACCTTGGTACACTGTACGTAAGAAATTCAACGTTCTCTATTCCCAAAGAGCCCAAAAATTTCCAGTGAACCAGACATCTTAAAAACATCAGTGTGATGTCACGCTGATTGGAAATAATCACAGCATTTGCCATAATTGTCTAGGGTTAATTGCTCATACGGAAATGGTTCAAACCATACAATCTGACAAGAAATGAATTTTATGCTTGCTGTATGTTATGCCATGTTATGTTTATGATGACATAATTAATCATGTTGAATCGACAGCTTCCTACTGGCTAAATAACTGGTCTTACCTTATCTAGATAAGGTTACAAGCTCCCAAAGAGCCTTACACCAGAGCCTTTCTTGTCAGAAATGATGAAAATTCTAAAAATGTCAAATGACTTTAAAGCTATAGTTTAATTCTTTAAGAGTAAAACGAACTAACGACAACAATTATGTGTAAGAAAGGAATCATTCGGCGAAACTCTCAAGAGAGAAATAACTATATTAATAATTTATTTGAAAAAGCCTTGCTCTGTTTAATTTTCACTGGTGACTTTGTGTGGGATAGGTACAGGAATTACTCAAAAGTTCAATCTTAGAAATATTTCAGCTGGTAAAAATACATTAAAAGGTGAAAAACGGCAAAAAAGGAATGAAAAAACAATATTATTGAAGAACCAGTGACATGACGCTTGCCATCATTCAGGAATCTGCAAAAACAGAAAACTCAGGTTGTGATTTTGTCATGTAGGAGGAAATTGTACCCACAACCTAAAATCATGCTTCTGACAGAAATAAACAGCTCAGGATATGAACTGTGTATGGATGAATCCAACCCCTGTACAATCATTATTAATATTTAGCCCTTTCACTTCCAGAAGTGATTAACACATTATCTTCTCCCTGAAATATTGATACATCATCCTGTAAACCGGCAATGAGAGAGCTAAAACTTATCAGGTTGAAGTTATCTTGATCTAACACAAAATTCTTACAACTTATTTAAAAGGAAATGTGCATCAGCTGGAGGGGAAAATTAACAATCAGGTATTGGGAGTTAAAGGGTAACTAATTGCTTACCAATACACTTGGCAGAGATTGGCAAGACATGATGAAATAAGGAGGTTCAGAAGAAGATTTTTTTGTAAACACGAATTGGCAACCAGAAGTTGAGAGTTGCTACAAATCTGTACAATATTTGGTTCTGAGTGCTAAAACAAATGTTTCTCATTTGAATGTTTCAAGTTACTGTGTACCAGACAAGGTTTTCTTGTACTTTGCATCTGTTCTTTCATTCCCAATTAGAGCACTTTTTGATTAAATTATGAAAGACCAAAACCAAAACAATCAAAACAGCCAATCATAGCAAGGAAAATATCAAACTGCTGAAAGCGCAGGGGAAGGAGAGTGACCAAGTTGTGATTGGTATAAGTTTTGCATCTGATTGGTTCAGAAAGTGATGTGAATTTTCTGGAACAATCACATAACAGAGTAAAACCACCCAAAGCAATCCAGGATTGCTTTGAAAGCTCAATTGAAAATTGCTTTATCAGAGAGAAATCCAAAATAAGTTATTAGACACAACTTACTTGCTAAGGTAGTGTTGATGTGCCTGCTAGGGGGGTACTCCATAGTGTCATTGCCCACTGAAACTTGATCATAACTATATCTTGCTCGTCTTCTTAAACCCCTATGAATTAAAGAAAAATGGGATATTATCATCATAAAGCAAAGTAAAGAAAATAAAGTAGTTTGTGACATGATCGTCAACTGAGTCTCATACTTCAGCTTGGTGTAATACAAGTTCACCTTCTGAAACTCTAAGAATTATACATTAAAAAAAATTTGATCAACTATTTATATCCTGACATCAGCGTGCATATTCCCTGTAGTGTTCTCTATATGTTTCCTTAGGTGCTGATAAGGAGAATTTGTTTATCAATCAAAACGTTTGTCTAGTTTGTGATCATTTCCTCTATTCTCAAAACCTTTCTGTGTGATTCAGGGGTGATACTGTAAGGAGAATTTATGGGAGATGTTTGTCACTCTGAGGGGTCAAAGGGTCAACAGAGTGTACATGTTACTCACCTTATGTATTTGAGCAAAATTGGAATAATGAGGCAAACAAAACTCATAAAAGTCTGCAAATGAAGACAAGCAATGAAAAATTATCACAATAATATTAACAAAGATGAGGATAGGATAGGGCTATGTGCTCAACCAATCAACTAAACAATGATAAAACATTTTATGACATAGCTTATACACAACATGCACTCTGATTGGTCAAAAATATATTAAATATTTGCCTGTATAACAATGAAAAACTGAGACATCTTCCCATCCCATGAAATGGTGCCACACAGTGGAAATTCCCAGATTTTAATTTGGTACAGGCCTTTGGTTTGGAGAAAACTAAGAGGACACTTTGAGCGTCAAAACCAACAACAAAGATTTTATTTTTTACACAAGATCAAATTTTCTCTTTAAAATTCAGCTTAACAACCTGGTTACTCCATTTTAAGCCTTTACTTTTCCTGCATATTTGTATTGAGAGAACTTCAGAACTTCTCTTCTGCAATTTCCCAAACTGCTTGCCAACAAGGAAAAGTTGGCATGCTTTTGCTTCAAGAAAATTGCAACCACAGTTGAACTGCATTTTCATTCAGTCATTTACTGAAAATCCTATGAACTGATCAGAACACTTGCAGAGACTGTAAACCATTCAGCCACACCTTGTGGTTTATGAACTTTTCTTGTGTTCTCCCAACATCCCGTGCAGTTTACTAGCCAGTAAACTGATTGAAAGTGTGGTTTGTTGCCTAAATTAGCCTAACTTTGTTTCCCAAGAGAAAAACAGATATAAAGAAAAATTCCGAACCCTATCCTTTGTTAAAAGACACAATCTAATATTGCTGGCAAGAAACAAGAACTTCGAGGTCCTTGTGTCCTGCCTGAAAGGGATTAGGGGTGTGCAACCTCTAGGAATGAGATTGAGGTGTTTCCTTTCAACTTGAGACAGGATCATTGTGTTTGCATATTAAAATGTTAATATAAACTCATTCAATACTCCTCCATCTTGTTTTACGAATTGGAGCAAAAATTACTAGTTGCACTTTTTATGGCAATAAAAAACAAAAAAAAACTAACCAAAAAAAAAAAAGCTCAAAAAATTGTAGCTGTACTTATGTTCTGAATTAATTTACTCAACCTCTCCAAAGCAACTCCAAAAATATTCTTTGATAACAGGCAACTTGTTTAAGTTTGTGCATGTAGCAAGAATCTTTTAGCATTGCACACTTGATCAATGATTCTGTCAAAAAAACAAGCCAAGTTGCTTACCATCACCATTAAAAAGTAGAACACTGGCTTCCAACCTGAGTGTGTGTTTATTACAGGAACAAGAAACTGAAAGATTGGATAATGCAAAAATTATGTCCGCAAATTAATATCATGGCTTTGTATGGCTTTCTATATCCTGTCATCATCTGTATGGCTTATTTAAAATCATTCTTGCTCAAAACTGTCTCTACCCTTTATTTACCATTAGTTATCAACATGTAACTTTGCCCTGTAGCATCCATATGTAGCAACCAGTAAACAGGTAATGAGAAAACTCAAAGTTATGTATATGTTATGGTCTTGATCTAATACCAAATTCTTGTAATTAATTTACAAGGAAATAATTTGCAGCTAGCAGGGAAAATAAACAATTAATAGAACTTGGGATTTAAAGGGTCAATACAAAGTGTGGATTCTTGTATTAAAGATACAAAGTTTTGTGATTTTTTGACTATTGGTATGCACATTATTCTGGAAAGAGAAGATAATGCATAAACTACTATTTCTCATCAGCTTCTGATGCAATTTGATGAGCCATAGACAAACTGAGGACAGAAAGTCATATACCAATTAATAGACAGGTACCAATAATTTGAAGTAAGTTTTGTATGACTGTCAATTCAGAATTACTTCACACCCTTTTTGATCTGAACCTACAGTTCAACCAGCAGCCAAGAGTCATTCTCACCTGTCCAATAGCTGCCCCTACACTTCCAGTGCC
This sequence comes from Pocillopora damicornis, assembly GCF_964200805.1. NCBI lineage: Eukaryota > Metazoa > Cnidaria > Anthozoa > Scleractinia > Pocilloporidae > Pocillopora > Pocillopora damicornis. Next base: position 8,021,134 of record NC_142674.1, on the reverse strand, counting down.
ATCCACAATCCCTGTCACAGTAGCTAATGCTTCACTGTTGGCACTAAGGGCACTCTGTATAATGAAACAACACAAAATATGCATCTTAAAGAAACAGTGTCACTCCTTGCATTTATTATCGCATTATCATTATTATGTCTTTTAGACCTTTGTGAAAGGAATGAGCTGCCAAAAAATAATTGTCTATTGTATCAAAATGATCCTGCAGACACATCAAGCTCATAATTTTCCTTGATATTAACCTTAAAGGCCCATAATATTGATCATTGATAGCTCCTTTTCTCAGTTGATAATCTTTCCCAGAGTTCCACCCTCCATTAACTTATTACCATTTAGGTGAAAGAGAAAGAAAGAATTATATTTAAGTCAGAAATACACACAATTTTGCAATAAGTACATTTGGTGATGTGCAAGTCACACAAGGCCCACACACTAATTGAGCAGACAATATTCTCACAAAGCCCCATTTTCTACTATTTTCTGTACAACAAATCTTTTTCATGAAAGTAGATACTAACACAGCCCAAAACATGTTTCAATCTTAATGGATGAGGTCATCTAACTCTTCTTACCTGTCTTCCCAGGTCAGCTGATATTGCAGAACTTATCAAGTTTGCAGGACCGCCAACCATAAAACCTGCATAATAGAGTTGGTGAAAAATAAACTAGAAGTAATCATGGATTAGGAACCTGTGTTTGCAATATTGCTTAGGAATGAATATTTTTGTCTCTACGCAATAAAATTTATATAAATATTGAATGGAGGCTTAGATTGCAGTTCTGATTTGAAGTAACTCAAAGGTAGCAATTTAACTACAAATCTAACCATGGCATCCAGACTGAAGTGAGTCTGGATACATGCATGGGATTGTGGCTATCTGGTCTGTCCAAAATGGTGTTGAAAGCTGACATGGTCTGGCTTCAAATTGATACCTGAGAGATTTCATAAAATCAGTGGGACTGAAAAACAACATAAATAGCATGTGTTCTCCTATGTTACAAGCAATAAGTGTTAAGAGTACACGGGTGACCTGAAGTAAGCATGTACACTTAAGACACCATTTAACACCATTGCAAAACGGGACAAAATATATCACACAAACCTAGTAAAGTCATCAAACTTGCATTCAGCGTGTAACTGCCTCCAGTATCTGCCATTATATAAGGACACATTGTTAGATGAATGGTTTAAGATTGGAACCAATCATAATAAAATGATAACAGCCTCTAATAACTTTGAAAGGCATATCCCATGTAAAGAAAACTTATTGCACTTGACACAAACATTTCTCTTGTCAAATATTTTATCTTGTATGCCCAATTTGATCTGGGATTTGGACTTCAGTCAAGAAATGGCTGACCAATTGTAAAACTTAATGCCTTGATGGCTTTTCAATGAACTGAATGAATGAATGACTGTTCCACCACTGAGTTTGCAAATTACTAACAATAATAACAGTGAAAAAAGAGAGAAATTCCAACTAACTTCCATAAATGAAAAGCATTGGTATGGACAACACAAGCATTGCAATGACCAATGGGGACCGACCTGACATCAGATCCTAAGAAATTAGTTAAACAAGAAACAAAAAATAACAATGCATGCCTAATGCTTGTTGACACAAAAATCAGGTTACCCTTAAAGTATTAGTCACATATTAATTGACTGGCAATGTACATGCTCTACAAGCCTTTAAACACTTCACAGAGGCCAATTTACGTTTTCATCTCAGTTGATAACACTAAATTATCTTGCAAATATCTAGTTTATTTTCCTTATAAATAGTTGTATTATAATAACTAAATCATTCCTGGATTTTAAATTTCAGATTTTAGATTTAAGTATTTAAATTACAACTTTAGATTTTCACATATTTTTTAGTTTTTGCCCTTTAAACTCCTACAAGTGACCAGCTTCTACTTTCTCCTCGCTGTACCATTCTTCAATCAAATGTAAAGGTCAAGAGAATAAAACAAATGATCACCAGTTCCAAAGGCTCTTGATTGTCAAACAAATTCTCCTTGCCAGAACCACAAGAAATTTGTAGAGAACAGCATGGAGAATATGCATACTGATGTTATGGTGTTAAGGGTTCATATATCTATTTAAAATGACCAGTTACAGCACAAATAAGGGTAAGGCAGGGGATTGGCATTTGATTGATATATTTTACTTATGGTATGATTTTGAAATAATACTTCAACACAGAAATTGATAAAACTTACACTGATTAATCCTCCAATTACGCCACCTGAAAGTGTTGAGATATAACAATTTAAAATTCATAATATAGAGAATTGAAGCCTCCTATATTCATATGGCTTGCCAAAACCTTTGTTGACCATGACACTTTTTTTTTTAGGACTACCAGTTCATCTACACCCTTCAGTATGGGGAATATGTTAACTGATATAAAGGTACAAATGGTTAACCTGTTTAAGCTATGTGCACCATGATAATGACATTTAAAAAAAGAAAAAAAAATGGGGATTGTTGATTCAGAAGTCTTTAGCATGCCAAGGTTTCATACAGATTTTGCTCAAGTTGATTTGTTTTTGACTGGGTGAAAAAAAATAACTCCAACCTCCACCCTTAGAAAATATGCGTAATGAAGCCCTAAATTTACATGTATGCAACTTTACCACATTATTAGGAAATATTTACTTCTCGAACAAAATGTTGGCTGATATTTTAAAGGTAAAATCAGCATTCAAAAATACACTTAATTACCAACAATTCCTCCAACATCATAAAATGTTGAAATTTTGTCTGCCACTGTGTCCTTCCAATGAAATTCTAGAAAAAAAATAGGAAGGATTAAGTAGCCCTTCACAGCATCACTCATGGTAAGTACTGCAAAAATGTTGGTAAAATCACTGATAAACTATGAGCACCCTGATTGGTCAAAAAAATATTGTATATTGCACTGGTAAACCCATTGATAATTGGAACAAAGTATGTTTTAGAGAAAGATGTTTTCGTCTTGTCACAAGCATGGGACAAAGAAAAAATTCTGAGTACCCATGAGGAATCCAACCTCAGACCTTCAGATTCCGTGATCCAATGCTCTACTACTGAGCCATAGAGACTCTACTGTAACAAGGTCTATTACAAAGTTCATATGACAAGCGTCCTGCATACTGCTAGTATCAGCAATGTCAATAGCATCATGTTTGTAAACAGAATAAGAGAAATGGGAAGTTTTATGCTTGGTAAAGAAATAAAGAGAGATGCTTTTTGTCTTGTCATTAGTATGGGACAAAGAAAAAAGAAAAAAAAAGTGTTTTGTTTAGAATTAGTTTCATAAGAGCAATAGACTGCACTTTATATTGGTTTAAGCTGCATAATAATACACATGGGATATCAGGAGAACACAAAGTTAGTAACTGATTTGCCTCTCCTTCCCAGTTTACAAACTTTTCTCATGTTTTCTAAACATCCTGCGTGGGTTATTACACAGTTAAACCAATTTAATGTGCTATCTATCACTGAGATAATCCCTGTATAATAAGTAATGACAATATGTTTCCCACAGATTGTTTGCCCACAGATTTTACAAGAAATGACAAAATAAAGAACTTACTGTTTGACAAGTAATAAGGCAGCCAAAAGAAGAATGAATAATTCACCAATTTCAAACAAGCATAAGACAATGAGTACTGATGAAAAAAAAAAAAGATTGTTATTTAGTTGCAGTGAAAATATTATCTAGTACATACATTGTAAATTTATGCACCTATACTTTTTGCATAAGCACCCACACTCTTTTCAATAACAATTTATTAGCTAATATAACATGATTAAAAATTGCTGCCCCCACTTAAAATCAAAGAAAATATGATGAAATTCAAGAAAGAGCTACCAATAGTTTTTTTTTTTTTTTTATGGGAAGATGACATACATGTAGTTTTTATAACAAAGACATACAAGCTTTCCCAACTCTCATTCGAGAATTTTTTTTCAATTTCTTGAAAGCTCTATTCACTTAGAACTAAATATGGTCTTCTCTGTCCCTCTATGTAACATCAGCAGTATGGAGTTGATCAATTCACATGAAATTGCCTGTTATTGTTCTTTTCATAGAGGTTGTTTTCTGTTCCATGGGTGACCAAAACAGAATGTCCCCTTAAAATATCAATACAATGTAAAGTGGACCAGTGATGAGGAAAAGAAAAAACTACTCTAGGGGAGTATTAGTTGAACCCATACTGAATTCTCCAAACTAACCTTGTACAAGAGTTGTATGGCAGACAGTAAGGAGATGAATGACTGAAATCTTGAGATTAAGAGACAGAATTGCAATAATTGAACTTACAGGTATAACTCCTGGCAATAAAACAGCTTGGAAAAAGCTCACAGCCTTCCTTGGTGGTTGTTGTTGTTGTTGGCTTGCTGATGATGACTACAAAAATGAAGCAAGCAATAATGAATCAGTAAATGTAGTTTATTTCATTGAAATGATTCCTTAATTTTTTTGAAAAAAAGTTGAGACATAATGGGTGTCACAGAATAAAGCTGAGCATGAAGGAGCCTAAAGTCAGCACCATGCAGTTCCTTCCCCCATCTATTAAGAGTATTATTTAACCAAAGATTAAATCTGTACCACACTACATTCAAACCTTGATTATCTAGACCTTGTTTATCCAGATTTTTCAATTGTTGAGACTAAATTCTCTGGTCCCATTTTTCTTAATAATTAATATTAATAACTCATAATTGAGATCCATAGGAAATTCCTCTATCAAACAAAGCACATGTATTGAAACTCCCATTGGAACTAAATATGCTCTGCTTTCTGAAGCTGATGAACATTTTAGGGAGTGATTAACATAGATGGAAGAAACACATTGTTGACATTATTCCTTTCATACAGTTTCAAAGAATGATAGAAATAGCAAGTGCACATACACTGTAATGATACACAGTGATATGTGAATGTGCCATAATTACTCTTTAAAATTGTTTACATGATGTGTATCCAGTTTTATGTTTGGCTCATAAATATTAATATTAATATTTTTTAATTATCTGGACCACTCAGCCCAGTCCCCAGGATATGGATAGTCAAGGTTGGACTGTATTGGGCCAATGCTGCCAGAGCTTTTCCACTGTATTAGCACAGTGCTGTCAGTGCTTTTTAACTGTATTAGTACAATGCTGCCATAGTATTTGTAAAATGACAAGACATTGCCACCACAATAAGCAATAACATTACATTAAAAAGGGCAAATTCAAAGGAGAACAACCAAAGTTTAACCCTATGTTTGATTACGTGGACATGAGCTGCTACAGTAGACCTTTTTTTTTTTTTTTATTTTTTAAGTTTTGCTACTCACTTGAGAGAGACCTTCACCAGGATGTCTGGCAAATGCTTCTTGCTCAACAATTTGTTCATTAAAAACTAGAATAGTAAATCATTCTGTTAGGTTCCAAACTGATGGTACACAATTAACCCTTTGACTCCAACAAGTGATAAACATGTAATTTCTCCCTAAAATATCCATACAATATCAGCTAACAGGTTATGAGAATACTCAAACTTATCAGGTAGAAGTTGTTATCTTGATCTTACACCATATTCTTATAACTAAAATACAAGGAAATGTGTAGAAGCTAGTAGGGAGAGTTAAGAATCAGATTCTGGGAGATTAAGGGTTCAAAGCTTACTGTCCTTGTATTGGCATATTACAAGATTGGATTGTTTTAATTCAGATCAATTAACATTATTACACACAATGTAACATCACTATCAGTTTTTACAAACCATTTCTTGCTTGTATGGTTTGGTCATCATCTGGCAATGGTAATCCTGTTTAAAAATATAAAATAAACAAACAATATCCTCTACATTACCCTGGCTGGTTATAAGTTCAGCAAAATGTGATATATTACTGCACATTGTATAACATGCAATCACTAAGGCGCAGATCTAAACCTGTAAACTTAGTCATATCATTATCAAATATTTCGTTAACTGCCATCCAAAAAATGGTCATAACTAAAAAACATGACCTCTTGAACCCTAGGAAACACTGCACATTGTTTCTAGTTAGTCTTTATAATGACCAACAGCATTTTTTAATGATGCATTCAAATCTCCATAGTTTGTATGTTAAGTAAAAAGCACAGAAACAACACATGAAGAAGAGACAACTTCTTTGTGTCTGCTTACTTCATATATAACAACAAATAAATAGAACAATAATTAACTATATTTAGAACTGATGATCTTATCACTTCAGAAAATGAAAGTGATTCCTATATGACTCACAACCTTGTATAGGTGTTTGTACTCACCAATTTCTTCTGGGGATGGTATTAAGCAGAAATATATTAAAATGCCAAATGCAAATAATACAACAGCTGGTACAAGCATAGCATACTGCAATGAAAAAAACAATTCATATACATTAACAGAATTACATATTTTACAATTATAGCAAGGTTTATACAGAATGATTTTCCCTGAATTTTTCAGTTTTGATTTTCATATGTTGATACTTTTCAGTTGATCAAACTTAAGGGCAAATAGAAATGAGGGAAAAAGGCTCATTTTTTTTGATGAATTTGATTCTTGTTTTGACGTGGAAAAAAGGGAAATGTTTTTAAGGTAGAATCTCCTTTATAGTTGTCCCCCATGTGCCCTTCTTTTGCAACCTATTCAAGTTGAAACAAAATTGTCAACATTTTCAACACTCAGTGTTCATATAATAAATGCTCATTGACTGAGTTTGATCAAACTGGACAGGAAAATATTTGGCTCTTGTCATGATTTAAAGACCATGCAGCCCTCATTTTGTATGTCTTTTCCTGTGGGCAAATATTTTTCTGTGCAGCCCTCCCACTCAGTCAATAAGTATTTTTCAAAGTCTAACAGAACATCAAACAAATTGTACAAGATCCATATGTTACTGACCTCATATCCATAATCCAGTACAGCTGCCACCTGATGAAAAAATAATTTTTAAACATAAATTAGTTTGTAAAGTTCATATTGAGAATTGTATTAATTCTTGACTTTCTCTATTGACAATTGCGAAATTTCCACAAACTGTAGATCATCACTGGGTCTGAGAGTCTGAGAGTGCTCCTTGGTTTGGGTTCTAAAATCCAAAACCAGAGCAACCATAAATGTTTAATATTATAAAAAAAGATGTCAAAGAGCCAATGAGAACTCAAATACTCACTTGAAGAGCTCCAATTATGTTTCCTAAAGAGGCATTAGCACTCCATATTCCAAAGACAATTCCACGGCTACAGAACAAAATCATAGGTTACCTTCCAAATATCAATTAGAGATAACAGCACTTATAATCCATCAAATATTTTTGCTTGCATGCATTTGGTCTAAATGCATCATGTGACTGTGTGCATCCATTTATATGTCCTAAATGATACTCTCCAACTTTCAAACCTTGTGTCAAATATGTAAAGAGGAGAGAGTTTTTAGCTGTTGTTACAGAAGAACTGATCCATCTATTTGTTCATAAGTTGTACCAGACAGCATTAAAAAGTGAACATCCTGGGTGTGCAGTTAATGGTAAGCTGTTTGTAAAAATTTTTTCTCACATGTTCCAATAAAATTTGAAGGATAATTAACACTTGAGCCTCCATAAGGCATGAAAATATGCTCCAACTTTGTCCTAGACATTATCTGTTCTTTCATGTTCAAAGTTTTCCTTGAGCTTTGCTCCTGGACAACTGTTTGATTCTTGGAACAAACAATGTCCAAGGACAAATATCCAAGCAAATTTTTGTGCTAAATGGCTTTTGTTTGTATAAAATTAACACAATTGTGTGTTGAATTCCTTACTTTTACTTTAACTCGAATGAACAAAATTCTTTAAGATGATATATTGTTCTGTTAATTACCTTGACTTTCCAAACCAATTTCCCATGACTGCCACCACACATGGCCAACCAGTGGATTGGAACAAACCTGCAAAATTATATAATTATTAATTGTCTGCAACTATGAGAGATAAATAGTCCAAAAAAAGGTGATACATTGATACTTTACTTACACTGTATCTACATGTACAACTACAAGAATTGTGGTCATGTGCATGACTGTACAACATAACAATGAGTTTTAACCTTTCAGTACACTGAACTGTTTGTAGTTGAACCACAAACAAGAAATCAAGAAATAGTACTGGATTAAAAAGCTTGGATGATGAATGCCTACCATTGAGGGCCATGAATACCCCATAATACCAAATGTTGTAAATGCCAATCCACTTGCTTACAGTTCCAAACATGAACACCTGAAAAAAAGATTGGTTTATATTTTTTACTTAGGATGTAAACATTTCTTTTTTTTTCTTTATTTAGCAAAGTATCTACATGTAGGTTACAAAATTAGTTTCTGATAAAAGCAATAGGTAAACAATTATGCTATCTGGAGACTAATGCTAAATTCTGCAAAAAAATATAATGCTGCAAGGGAGGTTACATATTATAAAAACAAGCAGATAATTTTTTTTAGTTGTGTACCAGTCTCTCAAATGACTTGTGTGACTGATGATATCATAGTGATTACTATTACATATCAAATTATCACTAACATTTACACCTACAGGTTCTTTATCACTCTAATATCAGTATAAATATTCTCCATACTGTTCTCTATGCATTTTCTAAGTTGCTGACAAAGAGAATTTGTTTAACAATGAAGAACCTCTTCGGTTGATGATCATTTCCTTAATTCTTGTGACCTTACTGTTTAATTCAGGGGCAATAATGTAAGGTGAAATTAGATGGCAGTCACTATTAACCCTTTAACTCCCATGAGTGACCAAGACAGAATTTCTCCCTACAATATCAATACAATGTTAACCAGACAAGTGATGAGAATAAAGAAAAATACCAATTTGGGGATAATTTGTTGATCCAATACTAAATTCTCTGAACTAACATTATAAGAATTGTGTGGTTGACAGTAAGGAGAATGACAAATTTGATCTGGGAGTTAAAGGGTTAAGGGTCAATGGCTTAACCCTTTAAACCCTAAGATCAGTATGCATAATCTCCATACTGCTCTTTATACATTTTCTAAGGTACTGACAAGGAGAATTTGTTTACCAATCAAAAGCCTCTTTTGTTGTTGATCATTTCCCTTATTCTCTTGACCTTGATGTGTGATGCATGGGGTGATATTGTTAGGAGAAATTTAATGCTAGTCACTCTTTGGGTTTAAAGGGTTAAGAATTGTGCAAGTCCTTTCACCAAGATCTAGAGGAACTGCATCACATCAAGGAAATTTGTTCACCGTGGGTTACTAAATGCACATATTCAAATTAATAATGCACCCTTGTTTCAACAAGTTACCAACCATAATTGCAGATGAACACATTCCTAATGCCAATACTTTTCTCAGGTTGAACCTGTTCATTTAAAAAAAACATAATTCCAAGGTTTCTACTAAATCTACAGTGTCATGCCTGACAAGCTTTTTATTGAAATTCCCTTACAACGACAGTTGATGAATATCTCTGGCAATGTTCCTTCATTGGAAACAACTGCAATGTTTCAATAAGCTTTAAAACTTTAATTACCCATGTATGGAAATGAATACAATCAGAATGCCCGACAAGTTGCCTCCAGTGCAAACACATCAGTAATCTGACACTGATGGTTTTACCAATTTCCTTACAAAGAGGGTCAATAAATCTACCTGACAATGTGCCTTTAAAAGAGAAATATAATTGTTTGTATCATGACACGATCACTTAGGATATGGATTGCAACATTTTGCCTGTATATTGCTGGTCTTCATCAAGTGATAAGGTCACGTCCTACAATCAATTATCAAGTGTTGGGTACTTGCGAGTTTAAAATTCTGATTGTCCTCAAACATTTCATGCTTTTACACCACGGACTATCTAAATTGATGATTAAAAGAAATGTAACAAACCTGTCGCCCAAAATACCACTGATGTATAAACCCTACAGAACAAAAGTAGAAGGAGAATTAAGTTATGAAACCTGGCAAAGGGGGATGTAATGAATATTTCTCACTAACTTAGTTCGAGGTCTGTACTGTAAGTTACAAACCAAGTTGTTTCCACTCAGATTTATGGCCAAAGTGAGAAGCCTACAGGCCATAAATCAGAACAGAACAAAAACAAGGTTCTGTTACTTACAGTGCAGACTGAGAAAATGAGGTTAGTAAGATATTTATAATAACTTTGGGCTCAAATGGAAGGGGAAAGATTTCAATTCAAAAAAACTTTTTAATTTAGTGGGTTGTACCGTGAAATACAGTCCCCTAAATTGACCAATCATAGCCCACATTTTATCTGAGAGATATAATAATTACAATTGAAAAAGTTGATGAAAGATTAGAATCCAAACCATAGATAATTTTTTACAACACTAAATCCTAAGACAGTGACAAAATTAAAAAAGAGATGCTACAAAATTGCACTTAACAGACTAAATACAATATCTCAATAAACAAAATCCATGAGTTTTGAAAAGCCTTTGTTAAATACATGAAGTTTGTATAACATACCATGAGATTACTTTCTCACTTTTACACAACCTTTTTAGGTATATTATAATAAATTTTCTAATAAACACCTCTATACCCTACACAGAGCATACATCTGGACTCTTTTATCCCTTGGCCTGTACACCCTAACATCTGTATGCTTAATCTTCATACTGTTCTCTAGACATACCCTAAGATTCTGACGAGGAAGTTTGTTTCACAAAGAAGAGTTTCTTCAGTCAGTGATCATTTCCTTTACTCTAGTGACCTTAATGTTTTATTCATGAAGGATAATGTAAGGTGAAATAAGACGCTAACCACTTTTTGGGGTTTAAGGGTTAAATTCATTGACTGTAATCACGAATACTCAAATAAAGCTTCCCTGTGAAAACAAATTAATGCCAGTTTCTTACCACAGCATATGCCAGCAGGAATGTTGTATCCATTGCACCAAGGAAGAGTTCAGCAGAATGCTGTGTAAACAATGCACAAGTCAGTAAATAACTCTTAACTCCCAAGATCTGATTGTTCATTGGTCATTTTCCCCTCTAACCTGTTGCACATTTCCTTGTAAATTAGTCACCAGAATTTGGTGATAGATCAATTTGAGTATTCTCATTACCTGTTTACTAGATAATGTATGGATAGCCTAAGGAGAAGTTACATTTTAATCACTTCCCAGGGTTAAAGGATAATTTGTCTTCATGATACAGTTGGGACTGACAGCTTCAACTATTTATCAAGCATATCACAGGATATTCTATTATCAATCTAAAAAACTCAAATTGTAACTAAGAGTATGGTACTCTTGTATGAAAAATTTAATACTTCCAAAACACTTTATTTCCTAACATCAGTATGTATATTCTCCATACTGCTCTCCTTGTACATTTCCTAAGGTCCTGACTAGGATAATTATTTTTTAGCAGTCCAGTGACTCTTTACTAGGTGATCATTTCCATAGATGAAATGATTTCCTAGAAATTTGATGCTTGTCACTATGGGTCAAAGAGTAAAGTTGGGTATTTAGATCAATCAAAACATGCATGTATCTACAATTTTACTAACCTCATCTTTGAAAAAGTCTCTGTCTTCCCATAACTAAGACAGAAAATCAAGAAGTGATATTTTTAATTACTATCCATGAGAAACTAACTCAACTTAACTGTAATACGTTCAATCTTTTAAACCAGTGGGTATAATTATGATTTAATCTAGCGACGTGAGAGATTTGCTGAAGCAACATATCATAATTAAGCAGTGACACAAAAATAAAGTCAACCAAAAAATGCAGAAAATAGAACTGCTCACAAAATAAATGGACTTTAAAGATGGTTAAGCAGGATCTCTAAACTGATAATAACTAAGACAATGAAATTCATAGCAAAACAAATCTATTGTGGACTTTGTAAATAGCATTGAAAATGAAATATACATGCATATATACATGGAATACCTGGATATCTACAATTTACCCCGTGAGCTGAAATCACCTTATCTCTGCACAACTGATTAACAAACTTAATCAGACACTAGAACAAAGGGGGTAAGTTTTTAAAGAAACTTTGGTGCTGTGTCAGTGGGAGAGTATAACAGGTAATTTGGTGTTAACAACTGAGTTAAAAACATAAATTGGCCACTGTAAAGAGTTAACTCTTTAAACTCTTTAGGGTGGCCAATTTACGTTTTCAACTCAGTTGTTAACACCAAACTACGTAACAATATTCTGGCAACAAGTTCAGGTAATTTATCGCCCAATGAGGCAAGGATATCCTTAGGCTTAAACTGATTTAAGTGTTACAATAACTGTCTTATAATCGCAACAAAAGACACCATTGTTACCAACCTCAGGGGGATCCAATGTCACAGAGTTGTTTGTCCATTCTTTTTGCATTGAATCTTTTATATTACTGAAAGCTTTCCTTGTAGCATGGAAACAGGAATAGCTATAAAGATAACAATTCACATCATCATGCTCATGTGATACAGCATGTTAAAGTTGAACTGGCAAGATTTTCTCAGAAACCTTTTACTTAATTGTGCATACAGTTCTTTGAAAAAGAAAACAATCACAACAATGATGAATTGCCTTTGGGAATAAGACTGTGTTTGACTGTTGCATGGAAGTCTTTCCCTTTCAAGTCATGATTCTAATCTCACTAGCTAGTGCCCAGCAAAAGTGAAAGTACATGAATTTGCTTTCGGTAAAATTTCCGCACAGCCCCATACTATTGTAAAACAAATCTGTTTTCCCAATGGCAATGTATTGTTTTTGTCATTGTTTTCTCTATCCAAGAACTGAATGCATAATATCGTATAGGGCTGTGTAGAAATTTTACCGTCGGCTTGAATCACAAAGCCATTAAGTTGATTAATTATCAAAGTTCGAATTTATGAAATGTAATTTTAAGTAATAATATCTAGCTACCCTCCGAAAAAGATTGAGTAAAAATAACTATAGTTTATAAATAATATTACATTGGTTGTGAAAACAAAGCTAGCAATGCAACGCTTGAAAGTGGGTAAGTAGTTACGAAAAGGAGTGTTGTTTACAACTGCCACGATTATTATGCACATAATAAGATAGACAAACTAACAGCAATCACCATGGTCAGTGTACCGTTTAGAATTGATTGAATTGAGTATTCGAATTTATAAGGCAACGCTAAGGCATACTAAAACAAGGTTGGTATATTCAGAGGTTTGAGAACATCACGTGAGTTCGAAACTGAGCTGAACAGCGATCATTTGTTAACTCTGTTCAGAAAATAGAATACTTCGAGTCTATCACTGTTTCTTCATATCTATGCGTTGGGTAGTTAAGAATACAAGAAGTTCTGGTACCTGAAAAATGTGAGTAAAAACACTATCAAGTGGTGGATTGTCCATTTCCGATACTCAGCCATGATTTTCAAACTAATAACTTGGAATGGAAGTTACAAGTTTGAGCCTGCAGCATCTCTCTCTATCAAGCTTCCAGAAAAAAGTCATGCGCTTGTCTATTACCCAGCGATGTTTTCGAGCTACAATTTGAACACACGTGGAAAGTTTTATAGCAAGTGGAAGTAAGAACAGTTCATTTTCCTCAAGTTTTGGTATGTTTGGCTTTCTCATTAATGTTCCTCTTTAAATTTGCTATGACCTCTGTTCATTAGGGAGTAAATATATTCACACTTTAATGACCATGGGTTTCTTTACGTGAGTTAAAAAAGGTGTGTGTTGCTCACCGATATTTCAGATAGGTTAAACATACGTACGTTGCACTTGATTGGATTCATACGTTACTCGCGAAAAACTGTTAAGTCGCATTTGGTCTTTCATGTTTTTGATGTAAGTATGGTTTGACTTGTATTACCAGCGATGGGATCGAAGTCAAAATGCTACAAGTGTAGCAAACCAGGACATTTTGCGAAGGAATGTAGGTCTGCCTCAGAGAACAGAAGTGGCAGTGGGGCGAGTTTTGGAGGTGAGCGAAGATCCTTTTTATTTTATGATAGTATAACTGAAATCACTCGGATAATGAATAAAAATGATGTGTATTTAAGGTAAAGGGATAGTTTTGAATAAGGCACATGGCAACAAAAACCGAGCCCTATTAGACTTTGTTATGCCTCATGGATCTTTACTATTGTTTTTAATTTCTACATACACTTACATTACATCAAGACTTGAAATTAACCCGTTGTTCGGATTTTCTTGGTTTTTTTTTGTGTGTGCACTACTGCCGTATTTGCTATTTCTTCTGAAGATCTGTCATGAAAATGAGCCAGGTTTTGAAATACTTTGAGTGTGCGTTAGCGTATGTGGATGGTGCTTGCCTTGAGATGGTAAACGTGTACTCTAGGAAGTTAGCGTAAATATTTAAATAGCTTTCGTATTTCAGGTGTCAAAGTATTGACAGTTAAATCTTCTGAGTATTGAAATTTAATATATTAAGCAAATGGTTCTGACTCAAACCTACTCTGCTATTTTTCTCGAAGAGCTTTATAGTACATTTTACAGCATCTCAGGGTAGTGTTATATTCCCAAGGTTCCTGTAAGCCTTGTAAACAAAAACTAACAAAATTTGAATTTCTTTCATTTTCACCCATTCACAAAGAAATTTGCAGCATTTACTCAAGCTCTTTTATTTGAAAATGCATAATTTTGTAAATACAGTTAATTTTGAGGAGTACACTGAATTTAATATTAAAATGTTTCATCTGTGTTCAGATGCTGTCTGTCCATGATGAACAGGGGACATAATATAGTGTTTCCTGGATTTCATTTTGAAATGGCAAAATATTTGGGTGGATAAATTTGAGTAGGGCATGGTTGAATTTTCATGAGTTGTGCGTAATAATGACCATCTCGTATCTAGGTTGTGTTACTGATTAACCCTTTAACTCCCATGAGTGACCGAGACAGAATTTCTCCTTACAGTATCAATACAATATCAACCAGATAAGTGTTGAGAACAAAGGAAAACATTAATTTGGAGATAATTAGTTGATTCAATACTAAATTCTCTGAACTAACATTATAAGAAATGTATGGTTAACAGTAAGGAGAATTACAAATTTGATCTGGGAGTTAAAGGGTTAAGTAACATTTGACATGAAATGCTGGACATTTGAACCATTGGTAAATAAATTTGAATAAGGAAGGTAAGGTTTGTGTATCAATTAGGCTTAAGGTAATGCAAATTGACCAATTCCATTTGTAGATTAAAGGTAAACTTGGAACTTCATCCCATATTTACATTGTTGTCACCAATCAGGAAAAAGTCTGGGGAAAAAGTATCTCTTCAAAGTTAGAGAAAAGTCAGTGAATTCTACAATGTCTTAGAGATAATTTAAATCTTTACAACAAGTCTCTGAAAATATAAATCAACAGAAAAATTGCATTCACTCCTCTTGTCTTGGCCCTCTTAATGATTGAAAAATACTTGTAACGATATTTAAGCTGCATCCCTCTCTGTGGTTAAATATAGTAGATGGATGGAGAGGGTAGCTGGGAGGTGATATTGGCGGCCATCTTCAGGTTTTATTTGTGAAATTGCAATCTAGTTGGTCAAGGAAATTTTTACATTTTTGAAAGAAAAGAGTTGGGTAAAATTCAGGTAATTTCAAAAACCCATGGCTGTGACAACCATGGTTCAGGTGTTCTGCAATAATTGTGTGGACTGAATGATTTTGAAACATCAATCAGAGTGATTTTATGATAAATAATTTAAGTGGGTATCATAAACAGTACTGCATTTTTCTTTTGTAGCATTAGACATCCTATATGCACATGTAATTCTGATGCACTACACATGTGAACTGTGCATGCTGCGTGTCATTGCATGCAAATGCGTTTAATAAAAAATGTATGCTATTAAGAGGAAAATGTGTATAAATTGAAGGCCTAATTTAATTTTTCCAAATATTCATAAAATTGCCTTTTGCTAATTTGTAGACAGAAGCTGTTACATTTGTGGAGAAACTGGACATATATCCAAAAGCTGCAGCAAAAAGAGTGGTATGTTTAATTAAACACCAGTTGTGAACAAGTTACTAGTAGCTGGCATTATCCCTTCATTGAAAATTTGAGAGATCATTGAAACTCATTAGCAGTGGCAGGCAACTTAAATTGTCTTGTGGCTTGTCAGGTTAGAGGGAAAATTCTTAAATTGAAATGGTTGTCAATGACCCAACTTCGTTAACTCTTCAACTGCTTAGAGTGTCTGGCTTGTAATTTCTCTTTTTAGTGTCACCCTTGAATCAAAAGTTAAGGAACTTGTCAGAAATTAGCAGGGAGGGAGGGGGGGTGGGAATTTAAATTTGGGTTCGGAAATTAGGTGACCCATCCCTGCATTGGGAGTGAAATTTGCTAACCCTCCCCTTGAGCTTGGCCTAAAATATCATGACCCTCCCCCTCTTGTATAAATGATAAAATGAAAACTCAAAATATATTTCTAATCTGTTCTTTGTCATGCTACATACATACATTTTCGATGACAGCATTAAGAGTCCGACTGATCACTCGACTCTCCTATTTCTCCCAATACTAAGTCTTCATCACTAGAACAAGTGGGTAATGCCTCATCCCCTTCGTCTACCTCACATTCATCATGATCATCCACCTAAAGAACTTCCTTTTTCTTCTGTGGGTGAATCTCAACATGATCACGGGCATATATTTGCATGACCCTCCCCCTTTTGACTGCCCATTTTTCATGACCCCTCCCTTTTCTGAGGCTCAAAAAGTTGTGACCCCCCCTCTGTTTCCACCCCCCCTCCCCCCTGCTAATTTCTGACAAGTCCCTAAGGTCATGAGAATAGAGGCAATATGACCACTGACTTTTCAACTTCTTAGAGTGTCTTGCGGGTAATTTCTCCTTTAACCCTTTCACTCCCAAGATCTAATTAGTAATTCCCCTTACTATCTGCCATACAATTCTTATGATGTTAGTTCAGAGAATTTGGCATTGGATCAACTAATAATCCCATAATTAATATTCTTCTCTATTCTCATCACCTGCCTGCTTGATATTGTATTGATATTGTAAGGAGAAATTCTGTCTTGGTCACTTGTGGGAGTGAGAGGGTTAAGTGTGACCCTTGAATCAAAAGTTAAGGTCACAAGAATAGAGGCAATGACCACTAATTTAAGAAACCCCTGACTGTCAAACAAATTCTCCTTGTCAGTATCATAGGAATTGTAACGGGAACAGTGAGGAGAATATGAATACTGATGTAAGGGGGCCAAAGGGTGAACTGAAGTTGTACAGGTATCTTACTCTTTTTATAGAATTGGGAACAGTGATGTGTTTAAGAGGAATAGATCCAGAAAGTAGATCAACCACATTAGGACAGATTGTAATTCAAGCAAACTTCAAGATGGACTCATTGTGACACTATTCAAAGTTGAACTGAGCAGCCTTTTAAACTTTTTACACCCTTACATCAGTATGCCACATTACAGCTCTAATGTGAGTTGACAGTCTCGACTTGAATTTCAATGCCTGAAATTACTGAGAATCAAGGCTCAACATGCTTGAAGAACTTTTTGAGGATCATGACTGCAGTTTTGTGGAAATGATTTAAATCTAGCAAGCCAAACAATAGCCAAAGATAAAAAGCTTGACATGTGGCTTCATAACAGGCTGCTCACATTTATGCAAATCTTTTCCTTCTAAACAGGGCTTGAGCTCAAATCAAGTCACTCTTTAGCTCTTCTAGATCACATGAAAATTCATGTCTACAACACTTAATTCAAGAAAATCTATACTTTGCGTGCACAAGTGACTTCAGTTTTTCTTAGTTTTCTCACTACAGCTTTACATTGATTGAAGTGCATCATTCTAAAATAGATAATACTGCTGGATTTAATGGCTCTAAGATTCCATTGGGCTTTTACAACCAGGCCTTCAAAAAAGTGTTGAATAAATTTGGTTTCAATTCCTTAAGAGAAGGTGAGGTCTTTTCAGTGATAACCATAAAGCAGTTAAAAGGATCAGATCAATGGTTCAGTGCTACACCTGGTAAAGCATATTCTTTTTTGGGAAACGGTATAAGAATGACCTCCATCTGCAGTACAACTAAGTAAAAACATAAATATCTAAACACTTCACCACCCTTGAAACCTGGTTAAAGACTTAAATTGATATGTTGGATTTCTCACATGCCTTCTAAGTGTGTTCCAGAGGTGTTAAAAGTTAAAGGCATTGAGCAAACTAGAAAATGTATATATATATACATATATATGTTCTTAAATCCTCAGATGAATGCTATTCATGTGGTCAAAAGGGTCATATGCAGAGAGACTGTCCAGAGAATACAGATGACAAGAGAGAGTGCTACAATTGTGGAAAAATAGGTCACTTTGTCAGAGATTGTCCAATGTCTGAAGATAAAGGGATAGATGCTGAAACTGGCTGCTACAAGTGTGGTAGGGAGGGCCATTTTGCACGGGACTGTGGTACAAAATGCTACCGTTGTGGAAAGACAGGCCATTTTGCTCGCGACTGTTCCTTGGATGCAACAACGGTTTGCTACAAGTGTAATAAACCAGGCCATTTTGCTCGTGATTGTACATCTGAAAGCCAGTCCTGTTACAACTGTGGCCAACAAGGCCACTTGAAGCGGGACTGCACACAGAAGGTTCAAAATGATGTGAAATGTTACCGTTGTAATGAGACTGGACACTATGCACGGGATTGCACAACTGAGTAACGAAACAGGACCTAAAGTGTTAATTCTGAACTGAACTCTCCCCACTTAGTTATTTGAGGCTAGTAAAACCCTAATTACTCAAGTTTAAACTTAGTTTGGGTCAAGAATCTGTTAAAATTAGTTCTCTACAGGTTAAAGTGTATATGCTTATTGGTAATGATGATCAGTTTCATTGCCATTTTAGAGGCTTTCCCCCTCCATTTGAGTGCTTTGTGTTCCACTCTGTACAACACATGAAAGTGATCAGTGACACTTGAGGAATATTGCAATAGCTGAAAGCTTGAAAGTAGGTAGTTTCCTCTTCTTTAGCAAACCTTCATTTCTTATCTACCTTAACCTATTGTCTGTGTAGTTTTACAATGCCTTGTTTGATAATAAGTTCAATTGAATTGTTAGAAGAATTGTTATATGTATGTAAGTTATGTTTCAAACTGTAATTGGACTGGTTTGAATATGAATGAAAATTGGTGTCTTTTTTTATTGTATAAGGTATTGAGAACTTTCTTTGGCAAGCTACTGATCTTTGATTAATTGAATCTATTGAACACTTTATTTTGTTAACCCTTTAACCCCTAAGAGTGATTTGCATCTAATTTATCCTTATAACATCACCCCTTAATCACACACAAAGATCAGAAAACTTAGGAAATGATCACAAACTAAAGAAGCTCTTGACTGTCAAATTCTTCTCGTCAGCACCTTAGGAAATGTATGAAGAACAGTATGGAGGAATATGCATACTGATGTTAGGGTGTAAAGGGTTAACAGCTTTTTAAGTGAGAGTGTATTTTAGATGTAGTATTTGTAATTTTTCATTTTGCAGTCATTCAAATGAAACACTGGTCAGATTCAAGTGCACCATTTGTTACTGATGCACTTATCATTTTTATTTTCACTTTGCCTGTATTAACCCTTTAACTCCCATGAGTGATCAAGACAGAATTTCTCCTTATAATATCAATACAATATCAAGCAGACAAGTGATGAGAATAAAGATAAATATTAATTAGGAGATTATATGTTGATCTAATGCCAAATTTTCCAAATCAACATCACTACAACTGTATGACAGACAGTAAAGAGAATTACTAATGAGATCTTGGGAGTTAAAGAGTTAAGGCAAAGCACTGGAGCACTCCAGATTATGTGAACTACTAGTGAAACAAAAATAACAACGTACATATTTAGATTTTCCATACTGGTAACAGTAGACATGGTTTTTTTCAAGACTGTGTATTTGCTGGCAATTTATACCTTGTGTTGCATAACACATCAGTCAAACACCAGGCTTGCACTAGAGGAGTAATTCCGACTGGCTGTGCACCAATTTCCCATGCAAAATATCAAAAGGAACATATATAGAAAACAACAACTGGCTCCCAAAATAAGCAAAAGAAAGCAGAAATGTTCACAGAAATCTATCAAAGGCAACAAAAGTAGGACAAAGGAAAATCAATAATTATTCAAACAAAAGGCTTGCTTTAATGCGAGTATCCTGTTGATACACCTTTGCTTTACCAGCAAAATGTTTTTAAAACACCCTGACTTACTGGTTTGTGTGTTTTTGTCACCTGAGTGAGACAACTTGGATCTGACTGCCTTGAAACAAGCCACTTAGTCATTACAATGTTTGTACATGCGCAGACGTGGGACTGCAGTGTTGTAGTACATGTAGTTTCACGGGAAATCTGTGTTAAGCCAGTTATTAATTTGTGTGCTATTTAGTAGCCCAAGAGGTGGTGCAAATTAAGAAAAACACTTCCTGATTGTGGTATTGATTTGTTCTTTGTGTACATTATAATGTTGAAGAGAGGGTCAGTCATAACTTATTACACATAGAAAAGTTAGATCAATGTCAGAATCTGAGTAACTGCACACCTACACCTCCCCTAACCTAACAGCAGTTGACTGATATCAAATAAGGGTTATTGTTGGGTTATGGGAGGGGTAGATGTGCAGTTACTTAGATATTGACTATGACCCAAAGAGTTTTAACCCACATTGAGTGCAACCAACTTCAGACTACCAAGAATCAGACAAACAAAATTCAAAGAGGTTGTGGAATTCTCATTTTTCCTGTGGAAGTCTTTTGGAATACATTGTTTTAATGAAATGAGCAGTTTTAATCCTGGAACTTAAAATCCTCTTGACATCCTTACAAAATTAGGGATTTTAAGAATGTTCAAAACCAAAAGCGAAAGTGTCTATTTATTAGTAAACAATAGAGAAATGTAATTATTTTTCAAATTGTATTTCTAAATGTTTGTAGTGCTGAAGAAGCTGTGGAGTTGAAATAAAGTTGACTCAGGTGTTGTGAGATGTACAACTCTTGTTTCTTATCAGTGTCATAATGCTGTGCCTACTGCAAGTGGCAAGCTACAGATGTAGACAGTCCTGGAGGATTGTACACTATAGGTACATGGGTAGAGCTAAGGATTTTTTTTTTAGGTTGCTATTTTTTTATTTTATATATTTATTAGTTGATCCAATGTAGAAACCCCTGACTTGAGCTGGTAAATTCATCATCATCACAGTCATCTCCAAATGCTACAAAGACAAAATTGAGATACATTCATGAATTACCTTTTTTTTTAGATTCAAGCTGCTACACAAGACTATGGATCATGCTCATCAATGATAAACATGCATGATCATGCTCATCAATGATAAACGTGCATGAGAATTTGGACAGTTTTGTCATTTACCAGATTTTTCATATTTGCTGTTCCATGAACTCATCGGATTTTTACTTATAATTTGTTTTACAATATTTTAAAAATATATAATGCTTGTTGCTTGTAAGCTGAAGATGCAATAATTCAGCTAAATAAGTTATTAAGCAGTAGACTCTTTGTAAGGTATTTTGGACTTGTGTAGCCCAAAGTTTTCTTTGCTACTCCTTTTGATATCACTACTCCTGTGACACTGGGTACAGAAATAAAGATATGGCTGCACACTTTGGTGTAGTGCTTTGGTTTAGTATCAAAGTGACTCCTGTAGTCTTGTGATGGAGAAGGATATTAAACAGAAGCCTATTACTAATGGGCCAAGGGGATTCTGTAATGAGTCATGAGTTAACCCCTTATTTTAAGGTCTTAATTCTGACTTTTGTAAGTGGACAAAGAGTTTCCACTGCACCTCACCTCACCCCATGTATGCTACATCTCATAGTTACTTACAATTGAAGAAGCTTTCGTGGACAGCTACAGCAACTTGACCACTTTTCACTCTAGGAAAATCATCTGGCATGCAACTGTGGAACTCCAAGATGGATTGTGTGGCTCCATTGTGATGTGTTGAACCATCGCTGGAGTTTGAAATAGAGACATAAAATTTAAAACAAGGGCTATTGGAACTGTCTTGTTTAAGTTTCTGGTCCAGTCCAGCTTCACTGGTCTTTCCATTCTGGTTTTCACTGATTCTATCTGGCCATGAAATCTCAAGGCTGTAACTGTGGCATTGATGGCTGCTGTTAACTTCTGAAAAGATGAGTGATATGAAAAGCTCAAATCTGCATTGTCTGGGAAAAAGTTTAGCATGGATGGAGGGGGGGCATGTATTTGACCTTCACTTTTTTGTGGGGAGGTAGGAAGTTAGTACATAGGAACATGAATTTTATTGCTCTTTCTTTAACCCTCAGATATTCTCCTTGGTGACAGTCTACCTCTAATATCCCTTCCTCCCCCCCTTCTCATTCTGGGTGGGAGGAGTTGTATCTTTATCACAAGATGCAGTCACCAATTGGAAAGAGAGTCTCCTTTCAACATACCGTGTTAGCTTCTTAACCAAACAGTAACAGAAGTTATATTTTTCATCCTTTAAACTCTAAGAGTGACCAGCATCCAATTAATCCTTTTACGATACTTCTGAAAAATTCATCTAAATAATGACAATAAACAAAATGATTGCCAACCTAAGAAACTTTGATTGTTAAATGTATTCTCCTTGTTAGCACCAAAAGAACTGTACAGAAAAGAGTATTGAGAATACAGATACTGATGCTAGAGTGTAAAGGACTTTAAAATAAGGAAAGCAGCAACTGATGGACGACTTGTCTCTTCCTCTTTCTCCACATCTTAAATTCTGCTGAGAAACATAATATCAGTACCTTGGATAATTTGCTCCGTTTTGGTGCCTTCCCATTTTCCATCTAGTCTGTGAAAGGCTTCTTTGTTCAAACCTGTGCTCAAATAAACACGTGTATTTCTCTCGTTCGAAATTGAATCGGACAGTGCTGTCATCTGGGGGGATTCTATAATTTTCGTCGTTGTTAAGGTCTTTGGTAAATCTGTAGTTCTGAATAATTCGATTTTGCCCGAATATTTCCTTTTTTCTGTCTGTAGGTTAGTTTTCTTTTCTCTACCGCATATGAGTAACTGTCCTCTTTTGCTGTTCGCAACACCTCTGACAAGAGCTCTTTCAAAATTGTTCCTGTTGACGCCACTTACGGTACAACCCATATTTAACACTTGAAATGCTAAATTTTTTCTTTTGAAGTTAAACCAGAACAAATGAAAAGCAAAATCTAACTGTGTCCTTCACGTTCCATTCTAAGAGTAATTTGTGAGGAATCCAACAAAAACAATGAGCCCGCGATCTTAGTAACCAAGCTGTACAAGAGCGCGCGAACTGTCCGCGCGAGAGGACGGAGAGGATTGCGAACTGTTGCGATATAGTTTACCTAACGGACAGAGGTTTGGTCAAATTGAATGACCTCAGCTGTATTTGATGTGAGTATTGACATCTGTAAGTATAATAGGAAATTTCCGTGTGACCCATGATATTCTAAAAGAAGGCCGTAGTCCCAAAGGTAATCGATAGTTTTCGCTATTGGTTTTTTATCCAAGAACTGTATGCCCGCTAATGAAGTAATAGGGCAGTGCGGAAATCTCCCCACCAAGCTCTGGTTGTAAGAAAAACCGGGCAGGTAATCCCTACTCTTAAAATGGGGTGAGTTTTAGTGACCTGAGGCGATTTAAATATGCGCAATAAAACATAGCGTTGTACGAAATTGTGAGGTGCAGCTTACAATAAGTAAGATAATCTGCTATTTTCGTGGGTGTTTACCGGGTTAAAACACTGTCTGGGTGCTCCGAAAATGTAAGTTTATTTTTGTGTTTTCCTTAACGTGAACAGAAAAACGCCGCCATGACTACATCAGAGGGTCCCAAGGTTTATGGTTGGGGAAAAAAGGGGGGGAGGGGGGGGGGGGAAGGAGGGAGCAGAGTGATGCATGATGCCGTACTTGAGAGTGACTTCACACTTTCACTACCAAGATCTCATCATTAATTCTCCTTACTGTCTGCAACACACCTCGTGTTGTATTGGTTTGGAGAAATTGGTATTGGATCAACTAATAATCCTCTAATTGATAGTTTTCTTAATTCTCATCACTTGTCTGCTTGATATCATATTGCTATTGTAAGGAAAATTTTGTCTTTGTCACTCTTAAGAGTTAAAACATGAGTCAACATTTATGTTTTTAGAATCTGACACCAAACCAGACATGGCTCTTCATTCATTGATTTAATTAAATCTCATGAAACAACATGGAAATTTTTGAGTGAAAAAACAATTGATTAAGTGAAACTTGATGTGGTTGTTACTTGTGCAGTCATCCATTCTATGGATACTTTGTCAGTCTTTGTGGTTCTGTGATTAGTGGAGTTTACTAGGTAATAATGGAAAACTGTGTTCTTAAAACAGAACATCAAACAATAAGTATCAAACACATTCAACTATTTTTGGCATCCTGTGTAACTCTGACATTAAAATATAAAATGGTATATATACTGAAATACCATTAGGGCCTTAGAAAGAAATAAGTTAATGTAGATTTTTTTTGAGGAATTATATACAAAAGCTTTTGATTTTCATCATTATTTTTTGTTCCTTTTTCAAGTCAATGAGAAATGAGATGTTTGGATTTCAGAAAGAGTCAAGTCTACTACAGGAATCCTGTAAAACATTCCAGATGTCAGATCAACTTAGTTGTCAGGTATGCAGATTGTGACAATTGTACAAAGTAAGCTATCTGAAAAAAGTATTTACATGTATCAAAAATAGTGTATTCACAAAAAATAATATTTAGGCTTACATGTCTGCTAAACAAGAATGACAAAATCCTGCTTACTGTCTACTTGTATAAGAAAATGCTTGTGATCTGTATATTGCCTCAAAAGAAATGTGGTTGCCTACTATTAATGTACAAATTAAAGTTGTTGGAGGAATTCAACTTAGAATTCTTCTTTTTCCTCAACATAAATTAGAGTATAATGCTCATAACAAACCTCAAATAACTGATGAAAATAACATGTCAATATATTAATAATTACAGAATACACAAGTCATATGAATATCGTATTGAAATGCCTTTGTCAATAAAAAAAGTTCATTTGTGCACATTTAAATATTCAACATCCAACATTATAGTCAACCATAACAATTCAAAAAATAAATAAAAATGAGTATAAAAACAATTTTCAATATCAGAGAATTATACAAACTTTTGAATCATTTTTGTCTGGGTTTGCCCGTAGGGTTGCATTATTATTGTTCTCTGTTTTGGAATCCTCCACTGAGTGCTCTAATTTCTTTATATGTTCTGATAATTCTTTGACCTCCTTTTCCATTTGGAAGATTTTTTCATCCTTAATCTGATCATCTTTAGCAAATCGTTTCAGTCTCAGCTGCAAGTCCTTCACTTTCCTCTCTGCTGTATCTAGTTCTCTCTCAGTTTCTGCCAATTTCTGTTTTAAGTAACTGTCTGAGTCTGAGGCAAGTGAATCTGACAACAAAAGAAAAAAAAGACATCACATTAAATTTTTTCATTTTACTTTTTCCTAGTTTATAGATTGGGTGTTAGACTATGTTAATAAGATTTTATTCCAGGCTTTCCTTTATGAGTCTCTGGTAATTTTTTTTCCAACATAAATGTGAGTCACAGCAGATTTTTTCTTTAACCCTTTAATTCCAATGTGTGATTAGGACAGAATTTATTCATAGCATATCAATACAACATTAGACAGGCAAGTGATGAGAATAGAAAAAAAATACCAATTACAGAATTATTTCTTGATCCAATACCAAATTCTCTGATCTAACATCATAAGAATTGTAGGGCAGACAGCAAGGAAATTTACTAATGAGACCTTAGGAGTCAGGGTTTGTTCAATTCACCTAGTAGAACTGTAAAGAGTCTATGATGAATTTAGGCCCACAGCTGTCCTACTTTCCTGCATGAAAAAGAAATACACACCTGTACTTCTATTGTCAATTTTTCTTGCTCTTAACTTTCCAACTTCTTGTTCCAAGCTGAGGACTTTGATTCTGTAGGCATCCTCTTGTTGTTTCATTGTAAACATATCTTGTTTCAATTTTTTGTTCTCCTCTTGAAGTTCATCTTGTTTGGTTTGTGGTGCTTCATTTGCAGGTATTGTAGCAATCTGTGTTGTTGTCACAGCAGGCTGTTGTTCTGTGGGTGGAGCATCTGACTGAATATGTTCCTGGTTCTCCATAGGCTTGTCAGCTTCCTCTGAAACCTCTTCCTGCTTCACATCCGTGGGTTCATTCTCTGGAGTTGCTTGTACTATCTGATTATCTTTGTTGTTGTCTGTCTCTACAGGTGTTATGTCTGGTTTAGTTGCTCCATCAGCTTCATCCTTATCACTGAGTTTTTGAGAAGAATCCTCTGTAGTTATAGTGCCCTCTGTAGCTTCTTCTTGATTGGTATTGGTTATGTCAGGAGCATCTCCTTTTTCTCCATTTGATTCATTTTCTTGCTTCTCTGCTATATCCTTATTTTCAGATTCTGCTGCTGTTCCTTCAGCTTGTTGCTCCTCACTGGGTTTTTGAACATTACTTTCTCCATCAGCTGGCTTGTTTTCCTCCTGGCTGACTGCACCTTGTTCCTCTTTGTTTCCTTCCTCTGTAGGTTTCTCCCTCTTCTCTTCTGGTTTCACCTCAGCTTGTTGTTCATCACCAGGTTTTTGAGCAATACTTTCCTCTTGTGGCACATTATCACCTTCCTGTAACACTGCCTTTTTCTCACCATCATTGTTAACTTCTGTCTCTTCCTTGGGTACTTCTGAATTTTCCTCACTCTTAATAATGTTATTTTCATTTTCCTCAGCTGTGTTTTCCTCTGATTCCCTCTGATTTCCTTGTTCCTCACTTACAGCAAGTCCTTCACCTGCATCTTTCACAGGCTCTGCACTCTCAGATGATTCTGTACCGCCTTCATTGGAGACGGGCTCCTGTGGAGCTGAGCTATCTCCTGTTTCTGGTTTGGACTCCTCTTGTGCCACAGGATCACTACCTT
This sequence comes from Pocillopora damicornis, assembly GCF_964200805.1. Lineage (NCBI taxonomy): Eukaryota > Metazoa > Cnidaria > Anthozoa > Scleractinia > Pocilloporidae > Pocillopora > Pocillopora damicornis. The sequence goes on along the minus strand of NC_142674.1, from coordinate 7,994,120 downwards.
GTGGTGGCTCTGTAAAGAATCCCAATTACAACTAAATATTAGACAGGAACAACAAAGCCATTGACCGAGAAAATAAAAGTAGTGAATAATATGTACTTCTACTGTGAGGTAGTTACTATAACGTAGGCATTTAAAAGAATAGAGTTTTGCCTGTTTCCATCTTGATATAAAAGCTATACAATTCATAACAACAATTTGCTCATGCTGATAAGTAAAGCTGAAATTCTTGATTTTCATTTCGTGATTTTTTATGTACTTCAATGAAGTCTGATTTATTGAATTATCTAAGGGAAACTGCCTTGTTGAGGTAGTTCGTTCGCTTGCACAATCGTTTATATTGCAAGCAACCTTGTAATCGAAACATTCGAGGTGGTTTTTAAAGCTTTTCACCAGCTACTTCGGGTTTTGGGTTTACTCGTGGATAAAACCACAATCACGGTCTCATAAAACAAATCGAACGTTACGAAAGGGCTGTCGATATTTGATAAATTTCATGCATCGTTTACGAGGAAATAGGAAGTTAAGAATATTCGCGATGGATCTTGCGTAACCAGACAAAAACGCCGAACATCGGTCTTTCGATATGGTGTTTATAAGTCTGTCAAAAATAAATACAATAATGAAAAGCACTCGAGTAAGATTCATAAACAAGTTATTACCTGACGAAGTCAGCTGCACGTTTTTTTGTTCCGTCTCTTGATCAGGATTGTCTTGAGCTGGTTTTTCGGCTGCTTTGTCGCTGTCGCTCAACTGTTGCCCTTCTTGAACTTCTTCTGCCATTTTGAGTTTCGTTTCACTGACCAGTTGCTTTAAACAACAGTTTTTAAAATCGAATCAACGATCAACGGTGATGGAACTTAATGGCGTGAATAACATCTGCACGCTGCTGAACAGTGCGGATCGTGCCTTTCTACGACACTGGAATTTGCTCAATTCCCTGACACGTCAAACAAAATTCGTCTTATTTTCAATCTTCCACCGTTCTTTTTCAGTATTCTTCGCGGCTAAATTGTCTTTAAAAGGGAAGTTTCTGCAGTTCAACTGCAGTGCCTCGAAAGAAATAGTTTGGTTTGCATGAGTTCACGGTCACTTGTAGACTCTTGATCTTTCAATTATTCGTTTGTCACCAGTTGCCTGGTAACGGATTAAGGTCGCCTACGTAACCAAGAATAGCAAGGCTTTTCGTGTTTGTATTTTGACGCTTTTTTTGGCGATTTCAGATTAACTGAAATAAGATTTTCAGTGAGAACAACTTTTCACATGAAACTGTTCTCCACATTTTGTATAACTTCAATCAATCAAGGTCGTTTGTTTCTCAGGGAGTCGGTTATTTGGTTTATAATGTTTGTAAATTAAATTCCGGAGTCACCACTCTTCAAACTTTCTTTTGTCTCAGCATTAAATGAAACTTACTTTAGGTATCTTAAAAACAAAAGAGGAATGTTTATCCAAGTGACCAGACGTCTTTTGAACAACATAGTCTATTGTTTTTGAAAGAAAATGGATTAGTCCGATATACTGCAAGTCTGTTCTTTCTGGAAAGCAATTTTTGTTTTGACTCCCGCAAAAAAAGTTCACGAAATGCAGTTTCATTAAAAATTTACACATACTTTCGTACCAGAATCAAAGCCACAAATGTATAGAGCGTCTTCCGATTGGGTGTCGTAAAACCAAATTCAAAACCATAGTGATCGTAATGGCCAATCAGAGGAGAGGAAAATCCACTGTACTGAGCATAAAAATCACGAAATCAGGCTGATAAGCGCGCGCGCATTCCGAGAACATTGTATTAGTTTTCAATCAGTGGACCAGGTAAAGAGGTACGGTGGTCTTTTGCTCTTAAATGAGCACGATTACGTATATTTTTTTATCGAATAATTTCGGTGTTCAAATTATTCCCTTTAAATTGGAGAAATTAAATAAGAAAGTAATCGAAGGAATAATAAGATATAACTTAGCGTGCACGAAGCCCGTTACTCGCGGATGCAAATTATGTCCTTTTAAGCGACGACTCGATGCACGATTCTTTAGGTCGAAGTCGTTTAATATTGGGCGATTTGTCCTCAAAATGTATATAAAATTTTTACATTCGTTTGAGACCTTGTACCTATCAAGTGTTACTGTAAAAAGCCTTGCTTCTAGTTGGCGCAAAATTTACTTTGAAGCTATGAAATGACGCGCGTGATTAGTGCCAATACAGGCATAAATTGGATAGGTTTGGCCCATTATATCTCTTAAACAAGCACGATAACCTATCTTTTATTTTGTTTTTCTAAACAAGCATTGGTAGGGAACATTTAAAGAAAGTTGAAAAAAAATTGTTGGATAATTTCTTTTTTCTGAGGAGTCACCTTAAGAGCTGAGTCAAAGTAAAAACAACTAGACTAACTAAAGTGCGGGAAAACGTGGGCGACCAAGGCGTTATTTTTTTTTAGTGTTGCTTCTGATCGGCTATAAAATGGGCACAGAGTGAATTGAAGCTATACTGCATGGATTACTTTCAAAGACTGCTGTATTACAATAGATGTTTGATGAAAAACTTTTATATAACGCTTGGCATGACACTGGAATCAAGTTTGATGAGAAACTTTTGACGACACATGCCGTTAACGGATGCAGTGTGTCAAAGCGAACAAGGGTAAAATCTATTCTTACAGAAATTTTACAAGCTCAATGTGTGAAGGAAACAGCAGAACTTTGCATGGTGCTCGATGATCGAGGGAAATTTTTTTGAGTAAAAAAATTTACCTGTCTCCCCCCCCCCCCCCCATACGCTCTGTAGTGTTCTTATGATCCCCCCATGGGCTTTTAATTTCCTAAAAGTCCCCCCTTCATACTCTGTTAGCGACGACTGTCCCCCCCCCCCTCGTACCCCTGAAAACCATGTGATCCCCTCGAAAAATCCTCGACCCCTTCCCTCCCCCAGGCAATAAATAATTGAAATTCATACCTCAGGATATTATTTTTTGGCTATTCAACACTTTTCTGTCGATAGCTTGCCTTGGTTGCTTCTCTGCATCAGCATCGAACGAGCTTATAGCATTACCTTTGTTCTTTCCTTGCCTTTCATCGGTCATTGTTTTATTGGAAGACACTGGAATCAAGTTTGATGAGAAACTTTTGACGTCACATGCCGTTAACGGATGCAGTGTGTCAAAGCGAACGTAAATCGAGTCTAACAGAGGTAAAATGTATTCTTACAGAAATTTTATAAGCTCAATGTGTGAAGAAAACCGCAGAACTTTGCATGGTGCTTGATGATCGAGGGAAATACAGCATACACCATTCAGTGCGCACCTGCCCTCATCTGAGCTAACAAATGTTTCAACTACGTGTTGAAAATTTCTACAATTTTGAGGGACCGAGCATGATTAATTGCGTAAGGGAGTGGGACAGGGGTTTGAGGATTTTTTTTTGAGCCAAAAAATTTACCTGTTCCCCCCCCCCCCCCCCATACGCTCTGTAGTGTTCTTATGACCCTCCCATTGGCTTTTAATTTCCTAAAAGTCCCCCCTTCATACTCTGTTAGCGACGACTGCCCCCCCCCCCTCGTACCCCTGAAAACCATGTGATCCCCTCCAAAAATCCTCGACCCCTTCCCTCCCCCAGGCAATAAATAATTGAAATTCATACCTCAGGATATTATTTTTTGGCTATTCAACACTTTTCTGTCGATAGCTTGCCTTGATTGCTTCTCTGCATCAGCATCGAACGAGCTTATAGCAATACCTTTGTTCTTTCCTTGCCTTTCATCGGTCATTGTTTTATTGTTATGCGGATTACTTGATTGTTTTGTCTGCGGCATCGCTGTTGGCAGAGATCGTAATGAGATGTAGCTGAAAAGGACAAGATCAACAACTTGTCTTACGTCTAAAAGCGTCTTCAAGTTCAGTGATGTTCAGCTGCCCGAATTTTTCGCAAAATGGAAATTTCCGATAATTATTCAAAGGGTCCCCCCCCAAAAAAAAACGTACACGAACAGAGCAATTTGCCAGGAAACGGTCTGAGGGTCTGAACATTCGGTCTGCTAATAACAAACCTTTCCTAAATGTCAGCTCAGTTGATGAGCTAAATAAAAAGAAATATCTATTTGCGTTTGGTTTTTGTGTTTCGCGACCAGACTGTGTTGATTTTACAAGGAAATTAATCATCGCGTCTACAGCGATTTTTTATTTAGCACTGATGAACTTTTTTTTTCCTTCTAAAAATTTTTATTTTGAGTAATTTGTTTGGTAGAACAGATCACATGATTTGTAATCCAGCAATAAACATTTGAAGTCTTCTTTGGAAGAACGTGTAATTAAAATTATTGCAACTCAGGGGTTTTAATCACCGAGTAAGTCTCTTATTTTGAAAACAAACTTTGTCTTTCAACGAACACGATATATAGAGAAACAGACACAATCAACAAAACCAAAGAGGATAATATTATCGGTTCATATCTCATCAAAAATTCTTGCCATCTTGTCCCTTGCGGGTTAACTTCTCTTTCGAGTGACTCTGGACGCGCATACACTGATATCTTCCGTCTGATTCTTGTTCCTTTTGTATCAAATGAACTATGTGCCTCTGGTCGTGAAATAGAATACGCTGCCTCCAAAGCCGCTTGGCAGTGAATTTCACCTTCTTGAAGTCCTCGAGATGATTTTCTGACAGAGAAAGTATTAATATTTTCTTCCCGTGATATTTGCCTCCCAGAACTGATTTTTCTTGACTTACAATTGCTACTGTCATCTTCTCTCGATGTTTTTCTTCCGAAGCGGGTCGATAGTCCGATTCGTCTTGCTGTAGCCGCCATAAATTTCTTATTTTCTCGTACGAATAAAAAAGTTACACGGTATAAGTCATCAGAAAAAAGATAAAAAATTATCTCCTTATGGATACTCAGTCTTCGGTAAACTCCGGATTCATGAAGTGAAGTGCTTCTTCGGCTCAGGTATCGGATTTGTTGTCAATTTTCAGTGAGCATCAATTTGTTCGCTGCGCCATGCAGTGTCAGTTGGAACAGTTAGGTGCTAACTGTGCAGTATAACTTGACACTCGAAAACAAAGCGACAAACTGATTTGGAACGGATCAAGGGGCCATAGTAGCGCTATACAGAGGAGCGGAGTGTTGTGATATTGAAATAATGCGAACGAAAAATAAATGATGATAACAAGAACAGACAAACAGGTGTTCATCGTTTATTTCTGACGTCATCAACGTCACCTGATTAGCATTTTTTTGAAACAGTGACCGTCACTTCAAATCTAACGTATTATATTATGGAGGAAAAAAAGAAGGAACACTTGGCCAAGAACTTGGGATACAATTGCAATTTTTGCCTTCCGCGAAAAGCTTTTCGTTGTTTTATGCCATCCAGCAGGAGAATTAACCTGTCATGACTAGATTCCGGTTCTTAGATGTGCTATGTTGGCAAGCGTGGATTTTAAGATTAAGCCTATCAATCCTAATCTTACAAAACAGATAATTCATATCGTATCCATCTGCAATTTATAAATCTATAAGTGACTTCGTCTAAGCCAAAATATATTAAGCAAGGTTTGTTCCATTCTGATTTTGCCAAGCAGAAAATACTCAAAGATAAGGATGGTTTAAAACGCCATTTATATAGCGGTCCAGCCACCAAAAGAAGAGCTAAATATTCACAATTTCACAATTTTAAGGAGTCGTTTGAAACTGTCACGCTATCTTAATAGAAAACGCGATGTTAGATTGAATGATTTTGTATTTTGAACAGTATTTTAATGCAGTTTTTGCTTCCATAGAGTCCTATCAGCTAAGGTTCATGCATTGTAAACAGTGTGGAAACATTTATGAACTCCGCTCAGGCAGGAACAGAGAGCAACATCAGTAATTGTGGTTATTCTCGTTGTTCACACGTCTGTCACTAAAAGCATTTCATTGTGCATCACTGAACTTTCCTGACATTTTCAGCACGATGACATTGAGTTGACAAAAGTCCAAAAATAATCCTCCGACTCGTACCGAGTGACGTTAAGTTATGTTGTGTTACTTTGATGACGTCAAAGACTCGTCCAAAAAGGCTCATTACCATTCATTTCAGTTTCGGGTTTCAGGTTCATGAGCTTTTACGAATAAAACAAATCATGTGCCTATCTTTGAAAGACCAGTTTCGTCGTAGAAATCTATGGCCATGTGATGCAGATATCGCTGATTTTTCTTCGTCAATGGTAAGTTCATCATCAATAGCCGGTGCTGTACGTCTAGTTAATTGACATCTGATGCAGAATGACCTCTTGTTCTGATCTGCAGCTGAGTCATTTCTGAGACCTCGTGACTAACTTAAAGTAATTGGCAGATTTCCATCGTTAATTCAACAAGTTTGTAGATTTTCTGTACCACCTTCGGTCGTTTAAAATTTCAAATTAGGCAATGGAAAATATACCTACTATGAAGTGGCTTGCAACAATTCTGTATCATGCCTCAAGTGACACGCTCCAGCTTAAGTTGGAAATAAGTAACTTCGCTCTCAATTAACAACATGGCAGCCATTTGATAGTCTCCTCATGTTAAGCTAGTCCGCTCTATGTTGTTTAAGTAGTCCCCTGTTTCCTTTCATGAACTTCGTAACACACTTACACTTGTGTAAGTTTTTACGAGGCGCTTCACTTATTTTTTTGTTATAATTTTTGCTATCTTAGTGGCTAACCGGCCGCGCTTTTATTGTATACCGAGTGGTCCTGGCACTATACACTACAGCAATGACAGTACTTGCTGTGATTGAGAGGCAATACCAGGGTCTAAAATGGTTGATCTTCCTCACGAATTGGAGCTACACGTTCATCAATCTACATTTTGTCACTCAAGCGTTTCTTGTGTATTATTACCAAACGGTACAGCCCAACAGTAACGGAAGTGACAGTGACGGAAGTAACAGTAACGGAAGTACCATTAACGGAAGTAACAAAGAATACGAGGAAGAAAGTGAAAGCGATGATAACTCTGATGACGAACAATTCATATTCAGTGTCGAACCACAACTTCCATTAGCTTGCAAGGTATCATGGATCATTTGTGACATCGCTTCAAACATTGCCTTTCCAGTGACCGTGATGTTTTGGAGCCTAGTCTACAAACCTGGAGATTTTGACTTCGTAACGTTGAATTCGCACGCTCTGAACTCTGTGCTTATTGTTATCGACATCATGGTAAGCTCTATTCCGATCAAGTTTTTGCACGTTATTTACCCAATCATATTCATCACTGTTTATATGATATTTTCCATTATTTACTGGGCCTGTGGGGGAACAAATCCATATGGCGAGCCGTACATCTACCCTGCTCTTGACTACAGCGGACATCCAAAGAGGGCTGCTATAATTATTTGCTTGTTTCTTTTTGTTGGTAATGCAATGTCGCAGTTGCTTCTGTTTGGACTTTACGAGCTGCGCTTGAAGTTGAACCGCTCTTGGAATCGACTAATTTGAACAGTTAACCGGAAAAAAGAACCTGAATTGGAACTGGACATTTCTCCTTAATGGTTTTAGGCTTGTATTTTTTTTGCCAAATTTCGGAGTGCCTTCGAATGCCAATAGATTCAACTTACGTGCTTTTTTTTCTTTCAACGCAAGCATTATGTCTTTTTGGTGTATTTGAACCTGTATTGAGCGGTCACATGCGGGGAGTGGCAGGGTGACCGCTTGATACAGAGCGACCGCCTGATACAAGTTCCACTGAATAGGGGTATTTTAAAATAAGGATAAAAATCGCCATCTTATGCCTTAATTGACTGGTAAATTTACAAAAACTCGCTTAAAAGTACTACTAAAACTGCTTTCTGAGATTTGAGAGATCTTAGAGATTTCGGAGTCTCCCCGACTCCGGTGACTCGTCTCATCTTCTCACGGGCGGAGAAACGCACGTCCTGTAGTACTATTAATGAGGTGTTGCTCGCAGGCTATGTATTGTTTTGTTCTATCTTACACTGTAATCAGTTTTTTTTTATTATAAAAAAACTAATTAACGTCTGTTAGCATTAGTACCACTCTGTAAGAGATTTTATTTATCTCGCTGTGAGAGGGAGGGTTGGATGATCCCCACTACATGTTCCGTTTATCAAGTAGGCGTTGCCTCTTATTGATAGATTCATTCGATGACGAGAATCGTGATTGACTTTAATTCTACAAATTAATTTAAAAGCGTTAGGTTATTATGTTTAAAATCAGTTTTTCAGCAGAATCGAAATGAGAAAGAAGTTATTTTTGTTATTATTTCTCTGTCTAAATCCGCTTACCTGGAGAATCTGCTAACTTGTAAAGTGACACTGTTGTAACGACCCGTCACAGAAGTAATTTCACATTGAAGTTTTTTAATTTTGCTACGAGATAAAGACCTGATTTGCGTTTGTTCTGATTGCAAATAATAAATGTATTCTTTTAGATCGAATAATTATTAAAGCTTGGCTTGATATTATGCGGTTTGTGGTGGTCATTTAAGCTAACCAGTTCCGAATAAGGAAACAATACAAACCCAATGATCTTCAGTACAAACCCCAATAGTCCGACACACAATGGCTCTGAGACGATGTAAACATGAGGGACCTTAAGATACCAGGACGGGAAGCCAGAACGGCGACGGCACTGGAAGAGTAAGACTGGGACGACTCTCGTCGTGCCCGCCAAAAACAAAATACTTGAGCGGGTATTGTTTTCGTGTACGACGGCGATCCCGATATTTTCGCTTTATAACAGCAATATCATCCTTTAAAGACGCTAGGAATCTTCTCTTGGAAAGCCATAACGATGGTATGATCGATGATGATGAATTTGTTTTGTTGTATGGAGGAAACTTTTCGAAGAATCCAGAATTTCCATACGAAGAGTACGAAATGTTCGACTTGGATGCGATGGATGATACGGAATGCAAATCTGAATTTCGCTTCAGAAAAATGAAATTCCCCGATTAGCAGAATCATTGGATATTCCTGAAACATTTTTTTTGCCAAGGCACAACAGCTCCTGGAATAGAAGGACTTTGTTTGCTGTTAAGGCGACTGACTTACCCTTGTCGCTACTCTCACTTGATACCTCGTTTCGGGCGACCAATACCAGAGCTGAGCATGATTTACAACATTGTTTTGTATCACATTTACAACACACATGGTCATAGAATAAGTCAGTGGAACAATACAATTCTAGATCCTGTGAGTCTGGAGAGGTATGCTGAAGCTATCCATAACAAAGGTGCAGCACTGGATAACTGTATAGGGTTCATAGATGGAACTGTGAGACCCATCTGTCGTCCCGGGGAATTACAAAGAGTCGTCTACAATGGTCACAAGCGGGTTCACGCACTAAAATTGCAATCATTTACCTTGCCTAATGGTATGATTGCAAATATGTACGGGTCTGTAGGTAAGTCTGTGGTTCAGAATATACCTCAAATAAAATTGTTGCTAAGTGTTCAAAACCCTTCATGTTTGTAATGTTGGGTTCTGACTATGAATTTGCCGTTTTGGTTTTCAATTTTATTGCAGAAGGAAGAAAACACGATGCCGGTATGTTGGCAGATTCCGGACTACTCAATGATCTACAGCGCTTTGCATTTTCTTCCACTGGTCAACCCATGTGCCTTTACGGTGACCCTGCCTACCCTCTTTGCATCCACCTGCAAGTTCCCTTCAGGAACGCAGTTCTAACTCCTGCCATGCAAGCCTTCAATTCCTCCATGAGTGCTATGCGTGAATCGGTAGAATGGCTCTTTGGCGACATTGTGAACTATGTGATAAGAATACATGAAAGTCATATATTTGTACTGCGGAAAATACATTTTAAGCAAATGAAGATCATCGCAGTATATACTCAACTTAAGCAGTTGAGAAATAAGGCCTGAAAAAAATTCAGGCCTGAACGGGAATCGAACCCATGACCTCTGCGATACCGGTGCAGCGCTCTAACCAACTGAGCTATCAAGCCAACTGGGAGCTGGTCAATTGTGAGTTCGTTATATATCCGTAGATGGAGAAGGTGTGATAAGAATACATGAAAGTCATATATTTGTACTGCGGAAAATACATTTTAAGCAAATGAAGATCATCGCAGTATATACTCAACTTAAGCAGTTGAGAAATAAGGCCTGAAAAAAAAATTCAGGCCTGAACGGGAATCGAACCCATGACCTCTGCGATACCGGTGCAGCGCTCTAACCAACTGAGCTATCAAGCCAACTGGGAGCTGGTCAATTGTGAGTTCGTTATATATCCGTAGATGGAGAAGGTGTGATAAGAATACATGAAAGTCATATATTTGTACTGCGGAAAATACATTTTAAGCAAATGAAGATCATCGCAGTATATACTCAACTTAAGCAGTTGAGAAATAAGGCCTGAAAAAAATTCAGGCCTGAACGGGAATCGAACCCATGACCTCTGCGATACCGGTGCAGCGCTCTAACCAACTGAGCTATCAAGCCAACTGGGAGCTGGTCAATTGTGAGTTCGTTATATATCCGTAGATGGAGAAGGTGTGATAAGAATACATGAAAGTCATATATCATGGGTTCGATTCCCGTTCAGGCCTGAATTTTTTTCAGGCCTTATTTCTCAACTGCTTAAGTTGAGTATATACTGCGATGATCTTCATTTGCTTAAAATGTATTTTCCGCAGTACAAATATATGACTTTCATGTATTCTTATCACACCTTCTCCATCTACGGATATATAACGAACTCACAATTGACCAGCTCCCAGTTGGCTTGATAGCTCAGTTGGTTAGAGCGCTGCACCGGTATCGCAGAGGTCATGGGTTCGATTCCCGTTCAGGCCTGAATTTTTTTCAGGCCTTATTTCTCAACTGCTTAAGTTGAGTATATACTGCGATGATCTTCATTTGCTTAAAATTGTGAACTATTTTAAATTTATGGATTTTCATAAGAATTTAAAAATTGGTCTAAGCTCCGTGGGGAAAACGTACATTTCAGTGCTCTATTTCGCAGTGCCCTTAATTTCTTTAATGGAATTCAAACTTCAGAATTTTTTGATCTAGATCCCCCAACCCTTGAAGAGTATTTTGTATAGGATTTCACTTTATGACCATACTTTTTATTGATCAGTGCAAATTTTTATTGACTAAAATCAAAAATTTTTTTATATCACATGACTTCAAAGTTTAAAAGAGAGATGGAAATGTTAAATCCATATCATTTTAATACAACATCTGTCTTTCTTTCACAGGATTACTCCAGACAGATGTTTCAAATGTTTATCTAGATATGTGTGATGAACAACACAACATTTTCTTTGAAAATATTTAAAAGTGCAACCACTACAGTGCAACAACAACAGTACCATTTTGAAGTGATGATATACAGTTAAACTATATACCTTCACTGAGTGGCAGCAATTGTAAATTGTGTAAATTCAAGGTAGACTATTAAATTCTTTACTACTGTCTACGTAGCAAGTAACAAAAAAACTTATCTGATTTATAAACAATAACAACAGCAAAACAGCTAAAAATTAAGTTTGTAAACCCAAATTTTGTTTGTGCTACCACCACTGCCCTTTTCGATTACAACATGGTGGTTACATATTTTATTTCTTCTCTACTAACTTAGAAACAAGGGCTAGCATCAAATCCTTTTGCTGTTTTGTCTGGATACTCATCAGAGCCAGAAAATCCTGCATCTGTCTTTGTTGCTGTTGCTGCTGATTTAGCATCATCTGCATGAAGTTATCTTGCTTCTTTGACTCAACCTCGAGCTGCTGTTTCCTCAACTCCAACTCCTGTTTTTGCATTTCCTGTGCCTGTTCATTTTTCTCTCTCAGAAAGCTCACTGTGTCGCTGCCGCTCGATCATTTCTTCCTTTTTCTCCCATCGCTTTCACTCTCGTCTGCTTTCCTTTTCTGTGTTTGTCCAAGTCTTTCCATGGCCTTCTTTCGAACGCTCTCAGCATTTTTCCTGTCTTCACTGTCCTTCGTTTTCTTCTGGTCATCAACAACCCTCTGCTCGGTCTCAGCTGCATCTTCTTTGTCAATTAATTCTTCTAATGCCATTTCAAATTCTTTAATATCAGTTTCGATTCCAATTTCTTTTCTCGTTTCAGTTTGTTTTTTCAGTTTTTTCAGTTTTTTTGTTCCTTTGAAAGGAGGTTGTAACGATCTCGGACTGCCCGCTTGTCAACTTTAGAGTAACCTTGCTGAATTTTTTTTAAGGTTTTCGGCGACCTCTTTCCACTTAATTCCTCTTGCCACTGTACCCTTTTTCGTCCCAATAAAGGGATCTACAACCAATATTTCTCTGCATAACATCTCGTCGTGTACAGTACTCCACACTATTGGCTTCCTGAAGATTATAATCAAAATCAATTCTTGAATAAAACGGAATATGTGAATCCGGACTGAAATGTTTAATTACAGTATAACTCAACAAGAGGTAAACAACAATAGGCCATTTTACAGTTGTGTACTTAGTTGCCAAGCCTTTTATTTGGAGTGAGGCTGAAGGTGACCTTGTTGTGATAGAGACCAGTATCTAGTTAGCATGATAACAAAGTAATTTGCAATTGAAAAACAACAAGGTTTGTATCATAACAAGGTCACCCTTAGACTCATTCATGTTCAAAGGCTTAGCAACCAAGCACACAACTGTAAAATGGACTATTATCGAGTTGTCTAAATTTTATTTAACATCAATTTATCCTTCTATTTTTTCTCTCTAATCGATTTGAACACTTGATTAGTATAAGAATTCTTACACTGATTTACTTTTCCTCGCAGTAGTTAACGTTTGCGCGGGAGCATCTATGGATGGCGACTGAAACAACAAACAAATACACAATGAATACATTTATAAATATCTTTTCCTATTTGAAGTCATTTACAACAAAAACACCAAAAATATGATGTTTATAAACATCCCCATCAGTATATCTGGAAATGGAATCAACTACAACGTTTTTCATGTCAAAACAAGATGCAAAATACTCACGTTCTCGACACGACGGCGAAACTCACTAAATGGCGTCCTCGACGAGACCACGACGGCAAACACGCGAGAGAGGAGCTCTCGTGTGCATGCTTGCTAATGCAAATTTACATCCGGTAGCCGTCCGTATTGCGTGACAGAAAATGACTGAACCGTTGATGATTGAATGCTTGTGACAAAAACTCGTGACTCTCATGGAAAGATCAGTATAACAGCATGCGGTCGTCGATGTCGCTTACAATGGATGTGTTCACAAGAGAGTTTCGTCTACGGAATTTCAGGTTGAGTTACCCCAATGGCAGAGTCTTCGCTGAATCGCCGGTGAGGATGTTTGGGTGAACTGTTTACGTTCGTATATTCATAGATTTTCCTTTTGCGAGTCATTGTAAAGCGGAAAATATTATCAGTAATATATGCTCGTTGTACCTGATAAAATTTACTCCGTTAAACTATGCCGAAAGAAAAGGGCAGAGGTAAATATGCCGGTTATAATTAGTGTTCGTACTTGTCCCTGACAAAGGGAACATGTTAAAGCATATTACTTTGGGGTTGCAATTGCTTTGTGAATCTTAAAATCATAAAACTTACGAGTCTTGAACAAGCCCAAGCATTTTTTGATGTTACAGCTAAATTAAGAGGCAGTTAAGGCAGAAGTTATTGCGGAAGAACGGCTTTTTCACTCTTATCGTTCAGGCTTAGCACCGAACCAAATGCCCGTCACGTATTCTTTTTATAGTCTGTTGAACAGGCCCTGACGCATGGAAAGGCACGAGCGTGACAGGCACGTATTGTATACCGCCATCGCACTTGTCTCCCGTCAAGCGAATTTGCATTAGAGCGACGGCCACTTGACTCGAAAATTGAAAAATAAACCTGAGTTGTTTCCTGTTTCCACAGTGGCTCCCTGTATCATGTGTTGTAGGATATCGACTCTTGGTTACCCTGTACTGCGCTAGCTGGATAATCTACAGTGTTATCAGAGACAACACTTGGAAATGGCTCATTTACCTAACAGACTGGTCTTTTCTGTGCGTGACTACTTACTTTGTGTGCAGCACTCTTACTTCTCTTATATATTGGGCACATCATCATGGTAAACTTATGGATAATGAATCAGGGCATGCGTGCACTCCAGAGGAACAAACGTCTTCACAGAGAGATCCTTATTCACATACCAAACGTGTGACTCCTGAATCAAGTGACTCAGGGGATGGTTCGCAGCAAGAACAGTATTATGACTCTTATGAGGATACTGAACAAATCGAAGCATCGGCACAAGCTCAAGATATTGATGAAAGTGAGATTCCATTGGTTGTTGTAACCGTAGATTATTGCCAAACATGGTATCACAAAGTCACGTGGCTGTTTTACATCATCGCTGCAAACATTGCGCCTGTTGTAACAGTAGTGTTCTGGAGTCTTTTATATTCAGGAGGCGCTGTTCATGAAATAGATATAGCTTTTCATGCAATGAACTCGGTTTTTATGTTGATAGAAACTTGTCTTAGTTCAATTCCCGTATGTCTTTTCCATGTGGTTTACGCTGAGCTGTATGGAATTATATACGTTATATTTACAGTGGTGTATTGGCAGAGTGGTGGCACTGACACCAATGGCGAAGACCACATTTATCCACTCCTAGATTATGGGCATAAACCATATATTACTGCTCTAGCAATCACTGTCATTGCACTAGTTGGGCTTCCTTTGGCTCAGTTGTGGAATTTCGGAATGTTTACACTGCGGTGTCATTTTAACAGGATGAGAAGTCGTCAATAATCGAACAGTAGAAACTCTGTATTTCCATCCAGAACAAATAAATTATAGGTTTTTATGTTCCTGCATTAAGGTAGACTGGTGTCCAAAGTTTGCATCTTTGATTAAATCGCGACGTTTACAGAAATATTTTCTTGTTTAGTATCTTGTTTAGTATTCTTGTTTTGTATCTCGTCCAAAGCACTACACACCTACAGGGTTAAAAGGTGAGGGATTCTGCACACAGGGGTCAAATGTCTGCGCATGTGCGTTTGCCCATGTCCTAAACAGTGGCGTGTTTTCGGGCTGCCAAAACCAAGTTGTTTCGCGCTAGTTATAAACTAGCACACAAGCTAGTAAGTCACGGTGTTTTGGAAGCGTAAAGCTGTTTTGGTAATACTCAAAACAAACGGACTGGATCACGGATCATGCCAAATACGAAGTGACTAAGCGTCCTGCGGCCGGACACGGTCTTAAAATAACCAAACGTCCGTCAGTCCGATATTTTCCCATATTTCTCTTCGAAATCCAAAAAATATTTAAACGACACTGTTCAACTTTTATTTAAAATCTTCAAGCGCTTCCAGGTAGCCAAAAATTTCGAACTTGATGTTTTTCGCTAACCCTGTATACAGCGAGCGAAGCCATCTAAGTGCTTGCCACTTTCAATGGAACGGCCGGACACGGTCCTTAAATAACTCCGTATTTCTATTTGAAATACCCCAATTTTCCCTGAATAATTTTCTACCTTTATTTAGAATCCTCAAGCGCTTCGAGAAAGTGGAAAAGTTCGAACGTTGTCTTTGTCACCGACCTTGTACACAATGTACGAAGAGATACAAGCGTGACACTTAGAAAATTTTCTTCGAACACTGCCGGACACGGTCTGCCAATAACTGAAACGTCTGGCAGTTCGACTGTTCCACTCAAGTCAGCACTGCCGGACTTTTTTTTGTCAAATTTCTTAAACAGCGTAAAAGCTGCGTAAAAGGCCATCACCTGTCCCCTAGCCCCTTTTCTTTCACTTCCAAACTTCCAGGAGCACCGGAGGGCATACTGGAAAAGATCTCGTTATTTTCTTCTGGTTTAAAAATTACTCTTTCAACTAGTTACAATGAGTCTTATCATCTTGAGTTCTTTTCATCTTCCGCTAGCGTAGCAGACCGTGTGCTTTATTTTGAACACGCGCAGAAGTCAACCGGAAGCAATAACTAAACAATGTAAACATGCGTAGTTAAAACCGGAATCCCACGAATTCCGTTCATATACAGCTCTATGGCGACCATACCTTTGATAAAGAGCCAAAATGACTCCGATGGGCTGGAGATCAGAGATGCCTGTGGATGAAGAGACTGGGTTGGAACCGGAAATGCGCATTTGGCGCATGACGTCAAAGAACCGTTTGTAGTACAGTATTACCATTGAGACAATTGAAGTTTGTTTACGCACATCAAAACCAGAGAGTTGGTGTATACTTGAATCCTATTTAGTAGTTACTGACCAAGTGTCCATCATGTGCCGCGACGAGTTTCGTTTGTCTCAAGTCAAATTGTATCATTCTGACGCCAAAGATTTCATCCGATCACTGGTGAGTGCATATCTAAGTTATTTCATGGATGTTGTAAGAATGTGAATAAATAACTAGCGTTATTAAGTCAAAAAGTTGACC
Organism: Pocillopora damicornis; assembly: GCF_964200805.1. Taxonomy (NCBI): domain Eukaryota; kingdom Metazoa; phylum Cnidaria; class Anthozoa; order Scleractinia; family Pocilloporidae; genus Pocillopora; species Pocillopora damicornis. The sequence continues at coordinate 7,977,747 of NC_142674.1, read as the reverse complement.
GAAGGGTTCAGTGGATGATCGCTGACCTTTAGCTCTCACATTTGCCACGTTATAAATTTTCCATCAGGGGGATTTATGTGTTGATGTCAGCCCCTTGCACTCAATGTTCGTGTTCCTACATCCTGTTGATATTCGTACCAGTTGTTTGTTTTCAAGCGTGTTATTGTTCGATCGATTTCGCATAACTTTGACACTAATATTTAAAGCAAACAATTTTAGCAGAAATGGTCTAATTCTATTGTTTCATTAAATCGCTTGGCCGAGTGAGGTTGTTTCTGTTCTATTGGAGTTATGGGTGAAAATCTAGGAGCGGATGGAACCCAGCGTGCCGCTGTGTGTCCTATCTGCACGTCGGCTCTACCTCACTTCCTAAATTTGATTACGGCAAAGAGCATTTTAAACATATTAGGTGATCTATCAATTTGCTGGTGAGCTGTTCACTGTAGATTAGTAGCTGTTATGTGTGAGAATTTTCTTCATTAAGAACTTGACTATCTAAAAAATGTTTGTCAACCTGTGGCAATATTAACCACTGTTTAGTGATACATGAGTGGGTGTGAGAGATGTTCAAGTGTGTCGTCATAAAACTCGCTGTTGAAGAGTAATTATTTGTCACTCAAAGCTCTATTTTTTTTTTCAAGCACTTAATGTTTATTCGAACTGTTTGTTTCTCCCTCTTTCGTAATGTGGAGCGCTTAGAGGTTTACCTTCGGCTTTATATGAATTTCACTTTATTTAATTTATTTATTCAGTCGAGAGAGTAGCCTCATTTGAGCTCTTTGTTTTGCACGTCACGTGAGAGGGCAAAAATATTTGTTCTCGTTGGGTATTGATATCAATAATTCACACATTCCCCTGTTCTTTTCCTTAGTGGCTCCCAGCTGCCCTGGTGACGGCATATCGCTGTATTTTTAGCGCGTATTGCTTGGGTTGGATCATATATAGCGGGTTCCATCCCGCTAATGGCGCAGAAAAATGGTTCATCTATTTGACAAACTGGGCTTTTACCTTTGTGACGATGTATTTCTTGTGGGCTTCTGTTGTCAGCGTTCTGCATCACTTTGGAATCACAAACAACCAGGTGGACATGCAAATGAAGGCAATTGGCAATCATGACAGTGACGCAGAGGGAGGAGAAGGCCTGGGCGATAGTGTCCATAAATCCGCAGTGAAGATGTCGTGGTATCACAAGGGATTATGGGTCGTTTTTAACATTGCTGCCAATACCGCCATTATGGTGACCCTTTTGTACTGGACACTAATTTTTGGCGGCACAACTAGTGGTCTAGATGTGAGTACCCATCTGATAAACAGTGTTATGATTGTTGCAGACATAATGCTGAGCTGCGTTCCTGTCAGAATTCTCCACGTTGTCTATCCACTGGTCTTGGGTATTTGTTACCTGTTGACAACTGTTATCTTTTGGGCAGTTGATGCGACTAACGCTCGTGGTGAGCCATACATCTATTCCTACATAGATTACAACAACAGCCCGGGTTTTTCAATCGGTCTTGTGTGCGGCTTTATTCTAGTTGGGCAGCCTGTGGTTCAAAGTCTCCTTTTCGGTTTGTACAAACTACGCTGTTTTCTGGGCCTGAAATGTGGCAATAAATCGTAACCGAAAGCTTTATATTAACAGGACTTCATTACAATATTTATTCCTATCGCTTTTCAGCAAGATTGTAGTACAATTTAGTGATTAAAAAATGTGACGAGACAAACATTTAATTCCAAGTATTGTTTGAAATACATTATATCTCCTTGGTCGTGATGTTGAAAACTTGTAGCAGATTAACTCTCGACATACTGATTTTATAAATAAATAAAGGTGGCGAGTCTCTATTAAACGGTGGGGTATTACAAGACACAAGGTCTCCTCATCTGGGTTGATAAATGTAAATTGGCCATCGTGAAGAGTTTCAAAAGCTGACCTTTAAAGTGTCCGCCCCTCGCCAGAACGAAAGGGGAAAGGACTAATGCTCAAATCGTCAGCCTTTGAAACTCATTTCGTAGGCCGCCACTAATCATTATGCATCACACTTACCATGAAAAATCTGATTGGTCGAGAGCATTCAATCGATATACAATTTATCATCTCGAGTTCACCGTCTACCTAGTTTCCAAGCCGCATGTCTGTGTAGTTTTCTTGAACTTTTGCAATTTTAGAGAGAAGTGTTTAAAAACTTGGTAGTAAAAAAAATATTTTGTCTCGGTTTTAACATGTTATCTCAGCGCTCTGCATTAATAATTCATGATATCGCGCTCAACCTCATCCAACAATTGCTTATCATCAACCCAGTTGAAAAAAAACCAAATTGTCTTGATTTTGTATAACCATACCGCGTTTCTTGAAGAATGTGAAGAAAATAAATACAAACATATATGCACAGATAAAAGCACAACTTTTTAAGTAATCGGCGTTAACCCTTTACATCCAAAAATCAGGATGCATATACTGTTCTCTATACATTTCCTTTGCAGCTGACAAGGAGAATTTGTTTAACAATCAAGAGCTTCTTAAGTTGGTGATCATTTCCTTTATTCTTGTGACCCTTATGTTCGATTCAGGGGCGATATTGTAAGGAGAAATTAGATGCTAGTCACTCTTAGGTGTCAAAGGGTTAACATTTGTCCGTAGTAAATGACTAAGTTTAATTTTATCAGAAATTTTATGAATAGATTTTAATTTCATATGGTTATAGGACCAAAACGGTTCTCTTAACCCTTTAATCCCTGAGGGTGACCAGCATCTAATTTCTCCTTACAATATCACCTATGAATCAAACTTTAACGTCATGAGAATAAAGGAAGTGATAATTAACTAAAGAACCTTATGATTGTTAAACAAATTCTCCTTGCCGGCTTATTAGAAAATGTATGAAGAAAAGTATGGAGAATATGCATACTGATGTTAGGGTGTGAAGGGGTAAATCACCTAACTGTTTTCTTGTCCTTCAATGTCGTTGAATATTTTATGCGAAGAAAAAGTAGGTAATTAATAAAGAATGAAAATATGTAAACTTGCGTCTATTTTTGTTTCCTTTTATCAGTTCAGTCAGAGATTATCTTTTTACTAAGCCTGAAACGTGCTCTTAGTGCGGCCCACACTAGAGAGTTTATACTCCTAGGATGGCCCAATATTTTTAAACTTCCTGTCAATTTGTCGGCTTTTTTTTTCATAAGTGGTCTTTTGAAGCTGCAATTTAATTTTTGAGTCTTTTTTTGTTTTCTGACGATCTTTAACGAGCTATCCTCTGTTTCACCTCTATTCTGAATTTTTACTGACAAAACAACAGATCGGAAGAAGTCTGTAAACTATGCAAGAAGCCGATGTTGAGAAGGACAACACGGGAATGACGTAAAGCCATTCCGTGGCGTGCCGGTGTTTCAAGCATGTGGTCACAGACTTGATGAGTCACCCGGGAGATGCCATTATCATTGTTAGGCAAATCAACATAACATTGCGGAATTGTTTGTGTCCAGTGTAACGCCATTGAATTAAGACATGTGTCAGTTGGTTTTAAACAAGGTCGCATCTCTTGTTCTGCTAGTCTCATATACCTGATGAAATGTGGAGAACGGAGCTTCAAGACTTCAAGGAAGAATTTCAACTTATACAATTCCGTTTAATCTACTCAAACTCTGGCGATTTTGCCGAGTCCCCGGTAAGAGTGTCATCGATTTCGAGTATCAGCAAATGTCGCCATTGTTCGTGTATTTGCATGAGCAGCCATCGGCTTTTTCTTGTTACTCTGTATCTTTTTTTAGATGAGTACATACTTCTCAGTCTGAACTCAGATAGCCAGTTAAAGAATCTCAGAATACTTTCACTTAAACTGTGTGTAATGTCGGCACTAAAGCTCGTAGCGGTTTCCTGTTAAGTCTTCGAACAGATTCATCGATCTTCAATCGTCTGAATCAAGACAGCAAATAATTTCGCTCGTATGACTTCATTCATTTTTCGGGAGAGATTTTTGAAAACGGTAGATCTTAGTATTTCGAAAATCAACTTTAAGGTCCATATACATGTTTTAATTACAATATTGTGTCCAAACATCGCTAGGATTTCGAATTTTTTACTTGAGATACCATTAGATTATTTCCTCTGATAGTCACTATTCTAATTTGTTGATTTTAAATTTAGCATATAGAACAGTTCTCATTAAATTATCGGCTGTCGTTTAAAGAGATCGATCAGTGAGGTACATATAGAGGTTTAACTGTTTTCATTTTTCGACACTTCCATTACTTTCCTCTTTGATTATACTTTAAAAAACGATATACTCGACCCGGAACTCTTCACTATATAATTAAACTATAAAAGTACTTATGTGTATATTTTTCGACGCTTCGCTGGATTTACGGCTTCAACACAATTTATCCAGAAGTTTTCAAGTATCATCACTCATTTCAATTTCGTTTCAAGGACGAGCGTCCAAATTTTTTTTCGAACTTTACTAACAGTATCCAGATATAAAATGTACATAGTCCAAGGTCTAGAGCACATTCATAAACCTAGCTTAAACCAAAAGGCAACAAAGCGCCGTCTTAAATAATCGTGGCTTGGAAGAGTGAAAGATCTACTGGTACCAGAAGTTCACAGAAGGTGACAAATCCACATAATTTTGACGAAAACACATCGTTTGATTTTTTTTTAATGTCGTGATGTACTTCAATCGCGTTTGTTAGCGCCCAATTTTTCACCCAAATTATTTCTGAAAACGGGCTTCACTCGAAAATTACCATGAAAACTCCATTAACAATTAGTACGCAACTTTGATGATGTGTCACGCGATCGATTGAGTTTTCAGCTGATTACCATTCCTTCTCCAGCTATAATTATGAATAAATTAGTTATTTGGATATGCGTGACCTGATATTTAATATCCTTTCAAGAAGTAAGAGCCTTTTCTTGACTGATATAATTCTTATGCAATTGTAAAATTTCAGAAAGTACCAAATGTTGGTTACCGTACCCGACTTAACCGAATTTGCTAACAGTTATTCACAACTCACTGATTTGATTAGCAACAGCCAACCTGTAAAGGTTAGAAACTCGCATGCTTTCACTGTATAGCCCAGTAAATTCAAAAGCTAGTTTGTTTGAATTAAAATCTTCCCCCTCTATTTAAGACCAGAAATATAATAAATATGTTACTAACTTCGTATTCTCGGTACTTGCTGTAAGGAATGTTGTTTTTTTTTGCTCTCAGATTTATGGCCCGTGCGTTTCGCACTTGAGCCATAAATCCGGGCTAAAAAACCCAGTCCTTGAGTTACAGTGCGGACCTCAAACTCAGTTAACAAGAACTATGTATATCACAGTTATTCTTTCCGAAAAACCCTTCAAAATTGAAGGAAATTTTCCTCTCTGTTTCAGTGGTTTAATGTTTCCGTGATATTCACATACCGCCTTATAGTTGCTGTTTACTGCCTCGCCTGGATTATTTACAGCGGTTTTCACCCAGCTAACATAAATCACAAGTGGTTTATTTACCTCACCAACTGGAGTTTCTTGTTTGTGACATTATACTTCGTATTATCCACTGTAATAACAGCGGTGTACTACAGAGGCGAATGCAGACAGGGCGAATATGAAATCAGAAGTCCAGAACCAATTCCATTGAGGCGATCTCGTTCAGGAATTTCGCGTTCATCAGACATAGATACACGCGATAAGTCGCGTGAAGAGACACGCGCGAAGTCAGAATCTCGAGATTCCACGCGAGAGAAAGCTAGAAGTCGAGAGGAGGTTAAAGCTTCGGTAAATCCGCTGGAAGTTATGCAAGAGCTTCCTATGTCTCGTTATCATGAAGCATTATGGGTAATATACAACATTGCTGCAAATACGGCCTTACTCATTACTGCAACAAACTGGGACTACTCTGGTTTTCAAATGGATGGATTGATAGTTACCACTCAAATCCTCAATACTGTTTTTATTTTGATCGAGACTTTACTGGGAACAGTTCCACTTCGTTTATTTCACGTAATTCATCCAATGCTTTTTACTACTGTCTACATCATGGTTACTGTAGTTTACTGGGCGAATGGGGGTACAAACATCTTAGGTCAACCTTATATTTATTCAAAATTAGACTACAGCGGAAATCCAACGCAGAGTATTGGGACCATCCTTGGGTTCTTCTTTGTTGGTCATCCGCTGACCCAACTTGTTTTATTCATTGTGTTTCGGGTTCGGCATTGGTTGAGCAAGAAATTTAGCAAAAAACTTATTTGGTGAAAGGAAGGAAAAATTCAACACACCACCAGGTGAAATTTTATCAAGATTTGTCCTCTGTTTGACACTTTGATAATAGTAAATCTTTGATTTGCCGATATCATCCATAAGTCTTAAATCTTAAGCTTAAAATAAAGTGTTTGCTTGGTCAAATAGCGTAGTTAAACTGAGAAATTTCATAACAACGGTGGTAGTAGTAAATGACAAGTATGCGCACTCATTTTGCCGCTGTGTTTGACTGGGTGGCTCTGAGGCAAATTGTCTTACACGAGTTACAAACAACCACACACGCCAGTAAGTCATGATGTTTTAAAAGCGCACAACTTTTTTGGTAAAGCGAAAAAAAGGAATGAAAGATCAAAAGGATACCAGTACTTGAATAAGCTTTATTTTGGAGAAGTTCCGAGTTTTCCTTTTTCCCACTTTTGTTTCCTTTGACAGATTTCTATAAACGTTTCTATTTGCTTTCGCTTATTTTGAAAAACAGCGGTTGTTTCTTATGTTTTCCTCTGAAATTATGCTCGGGAAATTGGCTTGCAGCCAATCAAAATTAATCCCTTAGCGCATGCCCAACGTTTGACCGCTGTCTACACGAGCTAACGTTATCACAATCTCGAGCCCAGGGTCATTTGTCTCCTTGCCAGCGGTATAGTCGTCAAATAATGATCTCTAGGAGAACCGATTAATTCAATTTTTTTGATTGGTTGATAGGAAAACAATAGACTCCACACAGGAAGTGTGATTTACGGAAGGGATCGATCGGGCCGGAAGTAGAGCATTAGCAACGATAAATTTGAATTGTTTTTATTGTTGTTATTGTTGTTGTTTTTTTTGCATGAAAATTTTTACTTTTAAACTGCCTTTTGATACGTGAGGGAACATCTAGCTAAAGCCGCGGCGTGTTGCAATGACGGGAAGCTGTTCCAATTGTTTGAAGTTTGTTTGAAGCTGAACCAATTGTTAACTTGAGTGACAAGCAGAAAGGAAGGAATCGTAGAAGTCGTGCGAACGTACGGAAATGTGCTAGTGTAAAATAGTTCGACATTAGAATGGCATAGTATTCAGTATCAAAGAAGAATTCGAGAACCCTAAATACGTAAGGAAATCGCAGAGAAAAGGGTTCCGTTCTTAAAAAAACAGAAATGAGGTCTGTCGCCATCCAAAGCCCTTCTCAGGCCACAGTTTCACTATCTGCTTCACCGTAAGTAAACCACTCAAAAGATCCATTATACCCACGTCTCGTGTACTCCAAGATGACACTTCAGATGGAAACACAGAGGTAATCGTTTCGTATTTATCTATGAATCTTGCAACAAATAAATTCTCTTTTTCTTACACCAATACTTTAACACTAAGTTAAACAAGCAATCAACAGGGATTGAAATACTCGAGAAGGCTGGCCATAGAAATGCTGAGGTCCTTAAGTATGAAGGTTTCATATTCTTCTGTTTATATTTAGTTGACAGAACATGCAAATACTGAATTCAGGGATCAAGTATATATGCTATGGGTTGCATCACAGACTTGTCTGCAACTGCAAAAGCAAAATTAAACTTATTATGTTGCTATCTACTTGTAGCGTCAAAGCACGTGCCAAATGCTAGTTTCTAGACGAGATTGATGAATAGCGCAGAAGCCTATATGTGCAGAAATCTGGAGCTGCTTGCTTTTACGTCTTACATGTAACAAGGAATGGTAACCAAGTCTTCCGTTGGATATTTCAAGGGAAGAAAATATTTTGAGCAGCTCATTAAAGAAGTGATAGGTTGACTTGCTTGATTTCATGGCCACTGTGAGTGTACTGTTGCACAAGGAGATGTTAGTCAAGTACTTCCAGTGTGTGTGATAGATAGTTATGAGATGAATACCCAATGCTGGGAGCTAAACCTTGTCCAAAAACTCATTTCTATCATCCTTGATATTGAAAACTCTAATCATAATATAACTATCATTTTAGTAACTACAAGCAATATTTAAAAAAATGAGACTTGAGCTAAAAGTCGTAACAGACTGAAAGAAATAATTCATAAACATGTTTTTTAAGTAAACTCAAGGTCAAGTAATAGTCTCAAAATTTTGCAAAATATAACAGATCAAGTAACAACTTTTATTTTTACTCCCTAAAGTTATTTTGGAACAAGTAAATGGTACAATAATTGTTAAATAATTTTATTCTCACTTGATGATGTGAAAGGAACATACTAAAGCAGTCTCAAAAGAAACTTGTTTAGCATGTTTTTATTGTTAAGTAGATCAAGGAAAAGTTGTCTAAGGTATGCCGTATGTTAGGGGCGAATAAACGGGTGGTTTTATAAGAGTTTCAAAACATTGCTGTTTTTCTCTGTTTTGTAGTCATCCCGGTTCATGTACAGTCACCTATATAATCATCAGCTTTTGCATCAGTAGAAGAAGCAGGAGGACTTCTCTGGAATCTAAACCAATCGCTTCTAGAGTTTTGCGTTGTTCTTTTTTCATTTCCTTTGAGCCCAATTCTCTTAAAGTAGATGAAACTGCTGCATCCATGCTTGCTCAAAGTCTATTTTACAACTAACTAGCTTGCGATCGATTCACCTCGCGCGAGAAGCTGAAAACAGCGTAAAAACTGCATAAAAGGCCGTCACTTATCCCTTTTTCTTTCACTTCCAAACTTCCAGGAGCACCGGAAGGTGCACTGTTTTCACCGGTTTCTTCTACTGGTTTATAAATTACATGATAAATTACATTATATTAGTTATGAAGAGTCCTAAGTTCACCTACACAAAGGTAATTTACGTTCTTTTCTTCTTCCGCTGGCGTAGCGGACCGTCTGTTCTATTTTGAACACGTGCAGAAGTAACTAAACAATGCAGATATGCGCAGTTAAAACCGGAATCCCACGATTCCTGGGATAAAAATTTGATTCTCCCAGAGGTCATTATTTGGCGATCATATCGCTGACAAGTAGCCAAAATGACTCTGGGCTCGAAATTGACATTACATTTAGTAACTTCATGATTATGATGACGTTTCAAACGTAGGCAATTATTGGGCGCGTGTGTTTGCGTTAATTTATTGTGAAAGTCATTGTTGCAATGACTTCAATCTGAGGACTTTCATCTTTCAGCTTTTCAATCCAGTGTGAAAGATACGCACAATGTAAACACTTGCAACAAGAAGGACATGGCTTTTCCACTGCTGGAAAACCTTGGGAGCAAACAGAAAGTTTTTAAGTGAACGTAAAAAACCACTGAAAGGTTAGGAAAATTTGGTAATTTTTATACACGCAAACAAGGAGAAAAATATTACAAACCTTACAAACAAAGCAAAATTAATTTCAACAGCCAGTCAGAGCAAGGAAAGTACAACGAGAGGCAAATGAGAGTTCGAAGTTTAAACGAGCAGAGTGTCTTTAGTGCGGGAAAGCGCGAGTTAAAAAGAAGCGATTGGTTTTAGTTTTGCATCTGATTGATTAAAGAAGTGGCACGAGTTTTTTGGACCAATCACATAACGAAGTAAAGCACAACCAAAGAAATCCCGGATTACTTTTAATACTCAATTAAAAACTACTCTAGCGAGTTTGTTATGCAGTAAGGCCACTTTTTAATTTAATGAAATTATCCCACTGAGTTTGTATCATTAGACTTTTAACGACTAAACCTCCAAGAAAACCATTTCGTTATTGCCCAGAAATCGAAGGGGTTGGAAAAGACTACGCTGCCAAAAGAGGACTTTTTGCTATGGATAGGAATAAAGTCTTAACAAACTTTTTGAAAAAGAACAAATTGCTTATGCATTATTTCTTGCTTGTTTGTAGTTAATCTTTTAGAATGGCGTCCAAGTCAAATGGTTTTGATGATATGGTTGAGTTGCCGCAAATCACTGAAAAAGACATCGGGGAAAACCTTCGCGTTCGCCTCAAGAAAGAAGTGATTTATGTAAGTCGGTGTTTTGTGAAAAATTGATTTCAAAATGCAAGTTTACCTCAACTCCTACTAAAGAAACAAGTTTAAATTGTCTAAATGGCCATATTCCTTTTCTCCGTCAGACATACATTGGCCGCGTGTTGATAGCAGTGAATCCTTTCAAAGCTCTGAAAATCTATGGCTCAGATGCCGTGGATTTCTACCGCGGGGGTGAAGAAGCAGACGACATGGGTACATTAAAAATTGACGACCGAGCAACCCGCTGTACAACTGCACAGATGCCTGCAGACATCTTGGATGCCAGAAGGAGAAGTATACAAAAAGAAACTTCAAGTGAGACTGGAATGTTCAAGAATATAAAGGTACATTAGGGCGCTTTTCGATTGAGTGTCATGAATCCAAAATTACAGTGACCACGACAGCCAATTAGAATAAAGGAAAATACTCTTAAGAACCAATGGTCACAACTAAATTGTCCAAAACGCGGGAAAACGCAGGCGACTAAGTCGTGATCGGCTTTACTTTTTCATCTGATTGGTTGAGAAAAAGTGGTGCGAGTTTTCTGGACCAATCGCAAGGCGAAGTTAAGAAAAACCAACGCAATCCCGGATTACTTTCAACGCTCAATTGAAAATTGTTAAATCGTTTAACTCCTGACATCATTTGAAGTTTACCACGTTTAGATTGTTATATTTTTCACAGAAATTCGGACTCGTTCTCTTTGAATAGTGTTTATTGTACCTGTAAAGCAGGAAGCAACCAGCTCGAAGAATGTAACGCTAAGATTTTCCTTTTAAGGGTCCCAAGCCTCCTCATTTGTATGCCTTGACAAACACCATGTATCAGAATATGATGATGGAACATGAAAATCAGTGTGTTATCATCAGGTACATGTCAATATTTTTCCTTTTATTTGCTTTGATATTAGCTATTAGAATGTTATGCTACTCATGTGGTTTTATTTTCAGTGGAGAGAGCGGAGCGGGTAAGACAGTTTCTGCAAAACACATCATGAACTTCATTTCTAAAGTTTCTGGTAAAGGATCAGCAAAAGTTGAGGTAATGTTACTGTACACTTACTATATGTGAATATGAAGCTATTAATAGTAAGAGAAAACTTCTACCTTTTCGAAAGAGCTCTAAAATACTAAAAACAAAAACCAAGACAAATTAAAGAAGCAAAAGCAATAAACAAAACAGGAATAGAACAAAAGGATCTTCGAACACCTAATCGGAAGTTTAATGCTCGAACCAGAGAGATTCTAAGACAAAAGAGTGATTGGACTAAAGATATCACTGGTTTTGGATCAATTTCTAAAAAGGCTTTTGAGAACATTTTGATTATTTTAAAATGTTTTACCCGAGTAGGCAAACAGCAAACAAGTATGTTGAATATATTGTTGTGTCATTTTGTGTAAATATGTGACAACAGAATATCAAGGACATCATCATTCAATCCAATCCCTTACTGGAAGCCTTTGGTAATGCCAAAACCACGAGGAACAACAACTCAAGCAGATTTGTAAGTTTTATTGAAATTAAAGCTACCTAAAAGAAAACAAAAACAGTTGAAGCGATAAAATTTTCAAAAAAGCAAATAATCGTTAGAGCGCTTTTCGCTTGAGCGTCGTAAAGCCAAAATCAAATGAAACACAACAGTCTATCAAGAAAAAGGTAAATACCTCTATGAGCCAATGAGAACTCAAAGTAAAGACAAATAAACTGCCTAAAGTGCAGGAAGAAGCAGGCGATCAAGTAGCGACTGGATTAAGTTTTCATATGTGATTGGTGGAGAGAGAAGTATGAGTTTTCTGGACCATTTACAGAGCGAAGTGAAACAAAACCAATGCAATATGGGATTTCTTCCAACACTCAATTGAAATTGCTCTAAATGTAAAAGAAAAGTAGACGTCCCTAAACACCTTACCAAAACTCTATGCTTGAACGCGAGGTTTCTTCTTCTAGAGTAAAAGCAGCTAGTTATCACTCAATAGATACCGCTTGCTATTACACTATTATTATACTATTATTATACTATTATTACACCATTATTATACTATTATTATACTATTATTATTCTAACCATTGTCTCTCATCAGGGTAAATTTATGGAAATCCAATTTAACTATTCCGGTCATCCCGATGGAGGAAAGGTTTCAAACTTTCTACTAGAAAAGGTGAAGTGGTTCTTTTAATCAATTTGAAATTTCTGAAATCGTTTTTTTTTCTTTGTTGTTAATGAAGCACAATTTCTTCTAAGTCTTCCCGTTTAGTTTTCAATGATCCTTAATTGATGTAGAATCTGCATTTCAGTCCCGTGTAGTGACTTTGAACCAGAATGAGAGGAACTATCATGTCTTCTATCAGTTACTTGCTGGCTGCGCAAAAGAAAATCGAAGTGAGTGCAGTTTCTTTTGCTAATGCGTTGTCCTACTATGTAAACAAGATCGTATTCTTAACCTGGTTTGTGATCTGTCTGCATTCATAATTGTTTTTTTAATTTTTATGGTTTATCTTTTTTTTTCTAGCTGATGTCGGAATAGAGGTCACCAAACCAGAGACTTATTACTATTTGAACCAGACTGGTGTTTACACAGTGGACGGCACTAACGACACTGATGATTACCATGATTTAATAGTAACTCTTCTGTTGATTTTTTATAAGCAGATCTCTTCAAACAAATAGATTTCATGTTACCGTGAGTCTGTGGAACATAAAATTGCGCACAATGTCCAGACAAGTGTGTCACTGATATACTTACCACATTTTGACGTCTTTTGTGATCTAGTAGGGACTTTTAGCAGTTAGGAGTAAACGCCAAGGAAGACGTCGAGTTAAAAATGAATATATATATTTAGATGGAATTTCTCGACTGAATGGATTTGTTCACCATCTCTTACGGCGCCGCAATTTAACCTCAGCATAACGTACGAGAGCAGCGTTGAGTTCCAAATGGAAACTTAAATAATTTTCCGTCGGGGTTTCCTTTCTTGGACCACGCAAATTTTGATGACTTCACGTTGTTATTTCGCAGAGGACGACTTAGAAATGTTCACAGTTTTAAAACGCAAGTGCTGAGCTATTGTTCCGCTCATTAGATCTTTTGTTTTGCCTCGTCCTTGTTGCCGTCGCCGTCGCGGTTTGCTAAAGGTCCCTATTGCTGTGTAAACCCACGGTAGCATGGAATGTGTTTGTTTTTAGTGATAAAGGTTACGTCATATATTTATGACTTCCAAAAGATCATTTGTAAGAACCAATCAAGAAGCGCGTATAATTGAGCTTATCATACAAATGTCTCTGTCTGCTTAGTTAAGTTATTGATTGAGTTCTGATCTACCTATTTGTGCCTAAGCCTGTCAATTTAGGCATAATCTATTCAACCCACTTCATTTCAAGACGATCGTGAGAATAATTTGAAGAAAATGATTTAGAGAGGGTTACTACTTTTTTTAAACATCTGCGTCAAGTTCAGACATTGCAAAATACTTTCCACGGATTCTTGCTTTTTCATGTCTGAAGTGAAAGACTCTTTAGATGGCTCCGATCTCTCGATGGTTAACAGTTGATACACGATTGAAATTCCTAATTTTCTTTCACCCACAAAATTGCGACAACGGTAACAGACAAATGATCAGAAGGTGGACTGTGTTGTTCTAATATTTTCACAGAAAGCCATGACTGTGGTAGGATTTGACCCGCAGACTCAAGTGACCATTCTCAAACTGGTGTCGGCCATCTTACATCTCGGTAATGTGCAGTTTAAAGAAGAAAATAACGTGGCTGTACCTATCAATGACGACCGTGAGTATTCATAACTTTCTGTTTACTGATATCATCTTTTTAAAAATCTCATAATAATTACCCTTGTTGATGGATATTGATTTTTGACCCATGCTTTCACGAGGTCTTCTAACATAATTTCATGTCTCACTCGACTTCGTGTTTGTTTCTTCAAAGTGTTAACCATGCCCGCGAAACTGCTCAGTGTCAACAAGGATTTACTCAAGGAGAAACTGGTTAGGTTAGTGATTCCGGAAAAAACTTGTACTTCCGGGGAAACTGGTTGGGTCAGTACTTCCGGAAAAACTTGTATTTCCGGAGAAACTGGTTAGGTTAGTACTTCCGGTAAAAACTTGTACTTCTGGAGAAACTGGTCAGGCTAGTACTTCCGGAAAAAACCTGTACTTCCGGAGAAACAGGTTAGATTAGTACTTCCGGGAGTAATTAGAAACTCACAACTTTGATGATTGCTTATCAATCGATTCTCCTCTTAAGAAATATCAATTTTGTTGTAATTTAATAGGATAAGTAATTTAATATTTGCGCACAGCCCTAATGTAAAAAGAGCGATGCCTTATTTTTGTAAGTTTCTCACTGCATATTTGTTTTTTGTTTATCATTATGTTTATCTATTATTTTTTTTTGAAATTTTGAATTTTTCTGTTTCAGCACCGTAATGGAAGCCAGATGGGGAGGCAAAGTTGAAATCACCAAGAAGACAAACAACGCTGAACAGGTTTAGTGAATATTCCGATACTTTTTCAGTTCTCTGATAACTAAATATACTGGCAAGAGAAAGAGATTCGTATGCTGCCTTGTTTGTGCTCAGTTGAATATTCTAAAGTAAAGAAAGGAATGGTTTAAAAGCCATTCGAGCCTATCAGTAACTGCAGTTTTAGGGAGTAGACGTCAACACAGTATGCAACTTTTCTCATTAAGACTGCGTTCAAATGAATGCTTTGACTGGCCAACCCTGTATCAGGTCTCTCAAGGGGCTTTTGAACACAACACTACGCAATTTTCTGACTGTGAAGCATGGTGAATCCATCACCCGGGTCTCGTAAATAAAAGAAATTCGTTCGGTTTTTGTTTGTGAGCGGTCAGTATTAGTACTCTTTTAAATATAGAGACATTTCATGATCATTTTTCCTTGCATTTTTGTGTTAGCTTTTGATGCGATTATCTGATAACCCTGACAAATTTGCATATTAGCCTTAAGCATGTGATGCGATTTCTGAGGAAAACCCTTGGGATATCACTATCTAATTTTTTTCCTAATAAAAATCAGGCAAAAAAGAGGAAAACGAACGGGACTGCTCATTAAGAAAACCCTGATACGACTGCGAAAGAATCATGTGTTATTTGCTGGCTGGGAGGTCCGTATGGTGAAAA
The DNA here is from genome assembly GCF_964200805.1 of Pocillopora damicornis. Lineage (NCBI taxonomy): Eukaryota > Metazoa > Cnidaria > Anthozoa > Scleractinia > Pocilloporidae > Pocillopora > Pocillopora damicornis. The sequence goes on along the minus strand of NC_142674.1, from coordinate 7,962,431 downwards.
ACTGTGACCTCGGTCACATTTTTTCACCGTACGGACCGACTCTTTTTTTTTAACTTCACGAAATTCTTTCCGAAATAACCTGAATGATTTAGGGCTGTAAATACGGCAAGATCTTCTTAAACTGAACAATTTTTGAGCGAGGTAGTTAAAATAGACTCTGAAATGATGCAAATTAAAGAGAGATGGTTCACCGAAACATTTTCATTTGCGTTAAGGTGATTAAAAAGGCTTCCAAACAAACTTTGAAAGATTATTTTTAGAGGCATCTGTCACAATCTGACACCTGTCAGTTAGAGAGCCCGTAAGAAAAAATAGCGCATGTACACTTTTGAAAAACAACGAAACTAGTTTGGCAAGGACTGTCACCACAGTGTTTTCTTCAAAAACAGTCAATGATCTAACGGAAAGTATCATTCACTCTCATCGACGATTAATTCATGTACGAGGATTTGCCTCTGTTCATTAAGTAAACAGCGAGAAAAGTAATTGTAAGTAAATTCAAATTTTTTACTTTGAAGTTGTGAGAGTTTGCTCGTTTGTTTGATGCAATGGAGTGTGTAAATCTGGTCTTTCCTTCACAAAAACTAAATTTGAATGATAAACTCCGACGAGACACAAGGGGATTTAATGCGGCCTTTTCTCATTGAATTCCTTCAGTTTCGGTTGTGCAATTTACGGTACAAATTGAACGGACTTGGAGAGACTCACTGAGAGCGTTTATTTGTTGAAGAGCTGAAATTAGAACTTCGCTCGCCGCTTTCACTACGAACAAATTGTTTGAGAAAATTCAGATATTAAATGGATGAAAGTTCCATTGATTAGTTCAACTGTAACCAAATACCTCACGTTTTAACTTTCTTGGTACTTTTTTTGAACGATTAAAATTAATTGCGGACAGTTTTCAGGACGCTGGTCAACCAACGTAATGACACCATTGATGTTTCTGTCAACCAAAGTGATTTGAGAGAGAGAACATGTGTAATGGTCAATTACATGTGTAATGGTCAATTACATGTGTAATGGTCAATAAAGCTGTTTAAAAAAAAAACAAACAAAAAAAAAAAAAACAGAAAAGAGCGGATTTATAAGTTATTTATCGGCCTAAGGTAGTGACCGACGTCTTTGCTTAAAAATACTGCCCAGCCGGAAAAACGAGATATATTTATGAAAAATGGCAAAGAAAGTAGGGATGTACTCGGCGACTCACGAAAGCGTTACCGTTGCTGGTGGGCAGAGATAGGGAAATACAGACCGCGTAAAGAACCAATCAGATTACAGGATTCGTTATCGTGCACTCGTGAAAAAAAAAAAACTGAAATATCACAAACAAAAAGTTTTACCGCAAAATGCGAATACCGGTTAAAGGTTTTCATCAAATTTATGAAACTACTGGGATATCTTCGGTTAAGTGTATAATGTTCTCCGCGGCCATTATGGAGCGAAAGAAGGTTTGCGAACATACTTTTTAAAAGATTTTACAAAACTTTTCGAGACTCAACAACAACAAAGATCGAGACCGCGCGAACAACAAGCCCTTTGAGGGAGATGGTACCGAATAAAGCAATCTCAGCGTTCGATCTGACGACAGTATCAGCAAAGTCGCATATTCCTGTTTTGTTCGTAAAATTTGTCGCAGAGCTCTCAGCGAGTGACGCGCGCGCCACGAAGCCCCATACTTATCACATTGTTTTTCTTTAAGGCTTTTTACCATTCCAGCTCTGGTGCGATTTATATAATAAGCTCAGTAATGCACGCATTCTGATTGGTTCTCACTTATGATCTATTGGAGGACAGACGTATAGATGACGTCATCATCAAAATAGATCTATCACTGAACAGACGCACGGCAACTTGGAATCTATTTGTTAAATAAACACTTTCAATCATGGAAAACTAGACCCTGTGAGCAGGGTAACTGGGATACCTGGATGGTACTGGATCCTTGGAATCAAGTGTAGTGATACTACGGGTGTCGGATTAGTATACTGAAATAGTGAGCTCAAGTCTGGCTAAGTGCATACACCTATTTCAAAACATAGGCATGCTATGCATGCAAGAGTTATTTTTTGTAGAGTGGGTGGATTACTTGTGGTCTACATTCTTACAAAAGGAAAGAAGAGTATTAACGTGGAAAAGAACGAAAATGTCGAATTACCTCACTCACAGGTATTTTGTGGTAGATTATGTGTGTTGTGCGAATAAATGTAACCAAATATAAACTGTATTGGTGCCACAGATACCTGTTAGTGCAAAATGCAGACAGCAGACCGGATACAAAATATAGACTGGAGACTGCAGAGTGGGTACAAAATGCAGACTGAGAATCTGAAGAGTTTTTACGTCTGGCATGGTAAATAATAACATGTCATCTTACAGCTTACCGAGCGTCACGCAATCGCTTTTCCTCGATCAGCCTTCACGATTATTTGCACTATTGTGGAAAATTCCTGGCCCATTTCTTGATGAAAATCGATCGTAATATAATTTCAAGCCTTCAATATACTCTTCTTATTTTGTGCGCGAGTTGGTTTGTGTGATGTCTGTACAGATTTTACCAACGCAATAAAAGTAGATTATGTGAATAACAGTGATGGTAAAGCAAGCTTAAAACGGCAGAAATCACCAGAAACTACAACGGATACACAGTTCGCGACTCAATCCGGTCCAAAATTACTGCTCAATAACATCTTTTAGTGTGGACTGGCCGCGAACAATACGACTTGTGTATGCGTCTGTAAGTATTTCGAGCGTTTGCGCTATGACGCTTCAGGTGATCGTAATCCAAACACGTTGAAATACAAAACGACCGACAAAAGAAAATCTCGTGCTCGTCATGTGACCCGGACCTGTCCGTGCATGACAACGTCAATCATCATCAAGATAACACGTGATCAGCATGTGAACATCTTAACCCTCATTGGATCACAGTTAGTTGTCATGGTGTTGAGGGCCCAATGACCTCTGGGTACTATTGCGCAATTTTTCCATTTTGTGGCGGAGGAAAAAAAAAAAAAAAAAAAAAAAAAGACGACAAAAAAACAAAGGCATTTTATGACTGGGCTACCACAGGTATCCCAGTAATGAAGTGTGCGTCTTGTTAATTAATTGTACATTTTTTCCAATCAATTTAATTTTTGTTCCAGGCTCAGTTTGCTCGTGATGCTTTGGCGAAAGCATTGTATTCACAAGTCTTTGATTATCTTGTTCGGGTAAGAACCTGGTCAGACAATGAGTTATCATGTTTCAGGGTCACCAGAAAAGTTATTTCAAAAACGATATTCATAGTATGATAACATAATAAAAAAGACAGTGCGATAAAAGCATTGATTATATAGTTTTGTTTTGAAAATGTAAGTATTTCCTTTAACTGGGAATTTATCTTGTGATTTATTATAAGCAATTAATTATAATAAATAAAACACGAGGTGATACTTTGTAAAATCATTCAGAGACTGGGAGAAGTTCAAGTCAACGGGAAACAAATTCAGTAATTTTACAACTGCTTATATTTTTCAGAGTATAAACGAGGCAATGTCCAAAGAGAAAGACGAAATGTCTATTGGTGTACTTGATATCTATGGCTTTGAGATTTTTGAGGTATGGCCACACCATCGCTTGATTTTACTGCCACTACTGAATAAAAACCTATATTATATGGCAAGGTAGTCCTGAGGTAAGTCCGAGAATTCTGATTGGTTTTTAGTTGGTCCTTTATTTGCCATACAGACCGTTTCCACCAAAACGGTCATAAGCCCCGTATTTTTGTTTGCGAAAGCCGGGAAATTCAAAATAAACAACCTAGGTCTGGTTGCCATATAACAAACAACTGACTAACCTCGCTTGCTTGAGCCCGACTGAGGAATGTTGGCCTTCAGTCGTTTTTGCGCGGCTCTCGCTGCGTTCAGTCCATACTACCTCGGGACCATATTCTCCGGTGCGGCCCTCACGCTCGGTTGGATATTTTAGCTATTATTGACACATGCACCCTTTCCTTTTTTCAGAACAATCAATTTGAGCAGTTTGCCATCAACTTTGTCAATGAAAAGCTGCAGCAAATATTTATTGAGCTTACACTTAAAACGGAACAGGTAGGCTTGGTTTATTTTCATACTTCTGCTTCTTACGATGGGAAAAAAAAAATTGAAATCTCTACATTAGTATGATGTCTTGACCCTTAGCCTTTTTCCCCTAGCGAAATGTGCTTCGTTTTCAATCCCCTTATTGTGTTTGCTCAGATTAAAATACACTTCTTGGTATTATTTTTTCTCTCCATCTGTGACTCAAGTTTTACTTGAATTGTGTCTGTAAATTGTTTCGAAGGAGGAATATGTACAAGAGGGAATCCCATGGCAGGAAGTCAAGTACTTTGACAACAAAACAGTCTGCGAACTTATTGAGAGCAAGGTATTGCATATCCCTAATACGGAGGTCACCAGAATGGAACATCTGTAGTTTAGCTGAGTTTTAACTCAATTCTTTATTTTGCGACATCGGAAACGTCTTTTTTGAACTAAAGGAAACTCATTTTGAAATAACGCCTATACACGAGAACATCAAGGTCCACAATGAGTGAAAGCAGAAGTTTTTTAATTAAAAGTTTTCAAGACATTGTGCTCTAATCAAGGGAATATAAACTGTTGATAATCTCCTGGCTTTTAATCGATTACCTGTTCACCACGTGATAATGACTATGGAAGCTAGTCGTTTTGATTGGTTGAATGTTTATAGCGTCCCCCAGGTGTTATGTGCACTCTTGATGACGTCTGCAGTACAATGCACGCAAAGACCGAAGGCTCGGAGAAAACTCTAATGGAGGTACTTTAGTACAGTACTTGGGCTTGTTAACATTCCTGTTTTCCATTTGATTGATTTGGTGGTCAGAAAGGTGTGTCACACTGAAATAAATTGGGCAAAGGAATCTTTGTAACACATATCCAAAGAGATAAACCCAGCCGTAATTATGATAATAAGTCTTTGCGATGGTAGTTTTTTTGGTAGTAGTCTGTGTTTAAGCTGTGTTGATAATGAATGAGCAGTGTAACACGGGGCAATCACACGATACCATTCTTTTCTTTCTCAAAAAAGGGCTGAAGTGCCATCTTCATGTACGCGGAAGTAGTTGTTCTTTTAGTTTCCCGTGTACACCATGTAACATCCTGGTATAAATCATAGCTTAGGTATTCTTTAACCCTTTTAGGTCCTGAGAGTGATCAGCATCTAATATCTCGTTACAGTAATACTGTTGTATCATTCACTAGGATCACGAGAATAATAGAATTGATCGCCAACCGAAGAAGGTTTGACTGTTTAACGAATTCTCCTTGTCAGTACCAAAAAAAAATTATAGAAAACAATATGAAGAAGACAGATAATAGTTAAACTGTAAAGGGTTAGTGGATGATGGGTTGCTCATGATTCTGGACTTTGTTCCATTTTTTTTTTTAACAGAAACTTCGAGCAGTTGTGGCTTCAAATAAAGACTTCAGTCGTTATTTCAGAGCGCAGTCAAACTATTTTACGATCACCCACTACGCTGGAAATGTGAGTTTACAACAAAGCAATTGAATCAACCAGTGATATACATGTAACTCTAAGCGGATCAATTTTGCTCTATCTTTCAGGTGGATTATGAAGCCAAAGGATTTTGTGAGAAAAACAAAGATATACTCTCAAACGATATGGTTGTATTAATGCAGTCTAGTGAGGAGTGAGTCATAATTCATATTAATTTCTAAAGAAAGTAAAAAATTATAAGTTAATCAGTGTGTTAAGTCATCTCTTTGCCGGACTCAAATTGAGCATATGATAAAACTGTTTGACATTTAGTTATTTCTACAAACAATAAACGGCTTCTCAAGAACAATATTTCACACATTGTTGTTTCAGTGCATTTGTTAAGGACCTGTTCCCTGTAGTTGCGAACCCTGATAGCGGAGGTGGGCGTCGTGGTGGTGCGAAATCAAATACTGCTGGAGCAAAGATTAAGGTACTGCGCCGCCAAGGGTCTGTTTGCCTGTCACTATCGATAAAACGCTCAACTAAGGAAGATTACATCAGTGGTAACGTCACAATGTAATTTTGTCGCAATTTTTGTCATATAATATCACATAGAGGATAATACATGAAAGCGCGTACATGTAAAAATGGAATTCCACTGCGCTCACTCGTGAGATATCAAGTTGAACACGAGAAGAGAAATTATTTTTCTACTAGCAACCATGTATTTTCTGTGTAATATCATAAAACAAAAATTGCGACAAACGACCTCGGATTGAGAGTGGTGAATGCCTTGCCATTCATTCGCCAACCTGACAGAGTGGAGCAAAAGACGAGTGACGTGTTAGCAACTTATTGGCGATATCAAACACAAAAAATTATTGTAAATTTACACGTGTGCAGTTGCAGTTTTTCTCAGGGCCGGAAATCTTGAAAAAGAGTTTTAGGAGAATGGTGTCAGTAACTGTATTGACCTTGACAATGAGGATATAATAACATTGAATTGTAAGAACACTAAACCTAGTCTTGTTATTATTTTGACTTGTTCACCAGTCCCAGGCGGCAGCTCTGATCACCAAGATTATGTCATGTACTCCTCATTACGTTCGTTGTATCAAACCCACTGAGTCCAAGAAACCGCTGGACTGGGACAACCAGAGGTATATATTAAAACCTTATGTGCAAGGTTGATTCTTGAATTTCGATTGGTTAAATTTGAAAAGTTACAATACTCTATAAGAAAGACCAGCCTTGTTCTAGAGCCTCTAAACAGACTCCGTCTTCAACATTTTCTGTTGTTATACAAGGCGTTTATACTAAGTTCCTTATAAACACGATATCAGATTGGATGATTTGTTTTAATAATAAGGTCTGTACCCGAGCCAAGTGCCTAAAGCATGAAGCGACTAGGAGTATTAATTCCCCATCCTGGATGAGATTCTAGTCCATCACAACGTTACCCAGCATCATTTCATTAGGCTTCCCTGACAATTCGCCTGTACTCATTTGTACTCACGGGTGGAGAGTGGCACTTATGACCCAGCAAGGTCTCGAACCCAGACCTCTCGAGCCGGAGTCCAGCGCACTAACCATTAATCCATCGCGTTTCCCGTCGATGTTTTTAAGAGTAACCCTTGTTTTGTAGAGTTTCCGACCCGGAGATGGGAAGTTCTGAGATTCGAAGTATCGCGGGACACTCCCATACTTGTGACAATAGCGAGGAGTTACATATATCTCTTTCTGTGTGCTAGTCTTTGTTGGTTCGTTCATATGCGTACATAAAGACGATCAAGACTAATTCCTAAATTGCTTTTGTTGTTGTTTTTTTTAGAGTTCTTCATCAGATTCAATACCTCGGTTTAAAAGAAAATATTCGCGTCAGACGAGCCGGATTTGCATTTCGTCGTCAATTTGAACAGGTCGTGCGCAGGTAAGTTTTAATTTCTTATTAACTATGAGAGTTTGATATTACGAGGACTAGAACATATTATTTATTGCTTCATAAGAGCAGTTTTCGAAAAATGTGTCGAAAAACCAAAACCAATGGCATCACAACTTACCAATCAGAGCAAAGGTCAACATCATGATGGACCGATGACAACTCATAGTCAACATAGGCAACCTGCTTGAATTGCGGGAAAAAGTGAGCGACGTACCAAGTTTGGAATGGTTTTAGCTTTGCATACGATTGGTGCTAATGGTAGCGCCAGATTTCTAGACCAGTCACAGAGCGAAGTAAAGAAAAATCAAACAAAAATCCACGATCACTTTCGATTCTCAGTTAAAAACTGGCCCATTTTTTGGCACACTATGGCTGCTTGGTTAAAATTTAGACTGATTATTCTCAACTCGACACTTGTGGTTGTTCTCGCACACCGCGTAAAAGAGCGAAACTGGAAACACATTACTCGAAAACAGTCAGCGATGATTTGTACATGAAACTGTCCTAATTTTTGACAGTTGATTTATCATTTTGTTCCACTGTTGTCAATGTATCTTTACAGTATGGCTTGTTTTGTCTGGTCATAATGAATTTTCTCCCATATGCATAGAAAGTGATTTGTTTTATGATGACCATGATAAGTTGGATGTGTGCATTTTTAGATACGGTATTATTTCCCCTGAAGTGAACAACTGCTGGACTGGTGACCCAGCTGAAGGTTGTAAAATAGTCATGAGAGATTCTGGCATCGATCCCTCTCGATGGAAAATTGGCAAAACAAAGTTGTTTCTCAAAGAACCAAATGCAGTAAGTAAATTAGGAGGTTTTTTTTGTTTTCTAGTATAGTTATAGACTCTTGTTAGGTCACCATATCTAGCTATTTGACAAACGCATTGGCAGAATCCCTATTGTTCTCGTGACAATTACATGCAGCGGCGAAAATGTTACAGATCTGGCCCCGGTTGTTCGAAGGTTGGATAACGCTATCCACCGGATGAATCGTTATACGGTGAACAATGCTGTACGTTTTGCAGTTACTTATCCGCCAGATAGCGATTTATCCGTTGGATAACGTTATCTAACCTTTATACAACTGGGCCTTGTAATATTAGCGGCGAAGCGTAAATAGGAAGGCTACCATTGGTCGGAGATCGCGCGCGCTTTTCTCCGAAGAGAAGACTGCCGTAGCTCAATAACATGTCGAAGAGAAGCTAAGAAACAAAGGCATCGTAACTTACTGTCTCATTAATTTTTTCTGATATCACACTTACCGCGAGTATAATTATTTGAGCCTGGCTATTTCAAGCGTTGGATTTGTAATGGAAATATGGGTTCGAATTTTACCGAAGGCCAATTTTTGTTCATCTCTCGCTAAAATTAAACCTATTACTAAAATCTAATCAATATGAATTTCGCTTCATGTCAAGTCTCCGACAGTTTGACTCGTTGTAAACATATTGTTAGTTTCTAGATCGGATTTAGGAAAGGAATAAGATAAAATTACATTGATTAGATAAGTTGTCATTTTTTTTCAGCTTAATGAACTGGAGGATATAAAAAATAAAATCCTGGAGAAGTACTGTGTCAAAATTCAAGGTGTTTATCGGACCTACAGGCTGCGCAAAAGGTTTCTAAGGATACGGAAAGGTTCGTGCACATTGTTTTTGTGTTTATTCCCTGAGTGGGACTTTGCACGGTAGCGTGAGGCCATTGACTTATCGGCCAATGATGGAGTTATGTCAAATGCTACGACATGCTACGACAGGTGCATAGAAATTCGAACTATATGCGAACTTATCCTGAACCTGTATTCTCAATAAAGCTTCGGACGTATTATCCTAAGTAAAGTGTGTCATTCTGCAGCCCTTCCCTACATCTAGGCCACAAAACTGTAAATCAGAAATTTATTTTTCAAATCGTCAATGTCATTCCCTTCAGTATCAACGAACGCTTTTTATTCGACTTATTTACTTTTGTGCTTTTCGCGACACCATTTGCCACCAATAGCGCAGCTCCATCTTCTCTGGGTAAACAACACTTAACCCACAGATACTCTTTTGGCTCTAAGGAAGGGCTAACGCTCGAAACGTCAGCTACAAGATCCCTTTTTCCATTTAATTTTTTTTCCTGTAATTTTATTTTCAAGGTGTTGTTGTGATTCAGAAGGGTTATCGTCGATACAGGGACCGTCACATTCTCGGCAGGATGATTGCCATTAAGAAATTGTTAAAAGGTAACGTAACACAAGGCAGAAGAAACAACAGTGCAATAATCATACTATGAACAAAGACGCTACATCTAAGGGGGCTTTTGGTTGGAAATTGGAAAAGTTTGAAAACTTTTTTGGTGAGAAAACTAAGGTGCTGTTATACGATATACCGTTTGAACAATATTTATGTGCAATAAAAGGCGGTTTATGATGTAGTTCAGAAAAGATAGCGAGTTCTACTGGTTTTTAGCTCTCTCTTACCGCCTCTTCCACCCACCCCACCCCGGCAATAAATTATGACCGATCCCTAAGCATTGCCTTTATAGAGGTCGATGTGCTTGGTGATAAGAAGAAGAGAAGAGATTCATGGGATATGGGCTTCAAAGGAGACTACGTCGGTTTTCAGAACCAAAAACCTCTGCAGAAAATCATAGGTAAGTTACTTTTTACATTAAAGCTCTGTTAACTCAAACCTTGAATATTCCGACCTTTTTCAGTGTATCAATGTAATATCTCCGTGTGTAGGCTTGTGCCTTTTATCACTGCAATTTAATTCGAGATATCTCAAAGTTAGGCGGGGAACCCGAGAGACTAGTTTTAGTACAGCACTGTAATTTTACCCAGATTTCTCAAACTTGATGTGTCAGTACATCACTGTAAATGCCCCCAGGTGTAGACTTGTGTCAGTATATCACTTCAATTAAACCCTGGATATCTCAAATATGGGCGAGGTCCTCGGGTATGGACTTTAGATAGTATAATGATCACTGTAACTTTATCCCGGATATCTCAGACTTAGGCCGGGTCCCGTGTTTGGACTTTTGTCAATGTATCAACGTAAGTTCAAACTCGATTTCTGAAACTATCTTAGACCTACACAATCCAAACGAGACCTAGCTGACCTTAACTGTGTTTTGAATTCCTTTTCTAAATAAAAACTGTGATACTTTTGTGTTTAGCGGATACCAGGGTTGAGTTTGCGGCTGAAGTCAATAAATACTGCCGTGATGGGAAGGTAAGGCTTGGTCGCTCGCTTTCGTTTCTATCGTTAAAAGTTTGTTTCTCAAGACATTCATTTTCTTTTGTCACAGGAACAAGATCGCCTCCTTATTTTGACAACGAGTTGCTTATACGTCATTACTCAAGTAAGAGTGGGATATTTAGACAGGCTGGCTCAGTTCAGCTTTAAAACTGAAAGAGGGGGATTGTATGAACATTAGGGACCTTAAGCAGTCAGGACGGCAACGCCAATGAAGACTTCGATTAAAAAAATGAATTTCTGCCTTTAATTAGAATTAAAAAAATGAATTTCTGCCTTTAATTAGAATTTAAAAAATGGCTGCATGTGTTTACCGTCTCAACTTCAGCATAGCGTATAAAAGAAGCGTTGAGTTCCAAATGGAAATTAAGATAATTTGCCGTCGCGGTTTCGGTTCGCAGACGACACAAATTGTGGTGATTTCACGTTGTTGTTTTGCACGGGACGGCTAAGAAATGTATAAAGTTTTAAAACGCAAGTGCTGAGCTATTGTTCTGCCAATTAGATCTTTCGTTTTTCCATGTCCGCGTTGTCGTCGCCGTCGTGGTTTGCTTAAGGTCCCTAATAACAAAAGGTCAGCGGACCACAGCACCGGGAGCTGCCTTCCCTACTCTCTGCATTGCGTGAGTCCTTTAACGGCCCCTGCTAACCAGTGCAGAAAAAATGCAAGAGACGAGGTATACAGTTTATTGTCCATATCTGAGAAGATTATACAATGTCTAACTATTTGTGGATATTCGAGGATATCATAATAAAGGTGGCACATTCTCCTCAATTGTTTTAAGACCCTGAGTGTTGATTCGTTCTGAGGCTTGAAACCCTCGACTTCCCGCTTGGTACTCCAGCGCTAACAACATGAACTAACCAACCTCAGCCTTCTTCTTTAATGAGTTTGGCACAGAGGACCAATACTTGGCTGGTTTAACCATATCCTATATGAAATGAAAGATATTAGTTGAAGGATGTGCCTATTGATGAATTGTAAATGAAAAATCAGTCTACATTTCACACTGGAAACTGCAAGCCATCTCTACACCTTCGAGCGGTGCACTTATTTAAGTTTACAATTGCTTTCACAGACGAATTCCTCTTTCACTGTTAGACGGAAGCTACCCATGACTAACATAAATCATGTAACAGTGAGGTATGTTATTTTACTGAATAAGCAGTGCAATGAAGAGGCTGTTTTTGCTGCAAGCTCGAACATGTTTTGCACAATTGCGTTGATTAATTAATTAAACCATAACGGGTGTGACATTAAAAGCTATAACTGTAGACCAGTAATAATCCTGGATAAGAAAAGTGCGCTCCATGGAGCATTGATATTTTTGTAATAAAATCCACCCTAAAACAAAACCTACAAATATCCATTGGTGGTTTGACTCTCAGTTCTGATTGATGTGCACTCTGATTTATTTAGAGTAACTCATTTCATTCAATAAAATGGCTGCAATTTAACAACATATCTAACCACAGCATCCAGGCCGAAGGAAGTTTAGATACCCGCATGAGATCAAGGACGTGTGTGTTTGTAAGTCCAAAATGGTGTCGAAAAGTTAAAAAGTGATACCCGCGCGATATCATAAAACCGGTGAGACCGAAAAACGACATGAATAGAATGCATTCTCCTACTTTGCACTCAAATATGAATCATTGAGTTCTTGTGTTGTTGTTTCAGCCCCAATGACGACTCTTTCTTTATACTTCATGCCAAGGAATATGATAACATATTTGAATGTCGCATGCTCCCTGAAGCTCTAAACAGATTAGCTGTTGTGTATCAACTGGAGAGAAACTCGGAGCTGCAACTTAATGTGTCTGACAAGTAAGTAAGTAAGACTAGTCTGTTCAATCTTTTACAAGTTTACTTGATATTCCTCAATAGGTCATTTTACAGTTGTGCACTTAGTTCCCAAGCCTTTGATTTGGAGTGAGACTGAAGTTGACCACGTTGTGATAAAAACCAGTATCTGGTTAAGCTTAGTTGGCATGATAACAAAGTCATTTGCATTTGAAAAGCAGCAAGATTTGTATTAGAAGAAGGCCACCCTTAGCCGCACTCCTGTTCAAAGGCTTGGCAACCAAGCACGCAACTGTAAAATGGACTATAGGGACCGTAGGAAAACCCCAACGACGACGGCAACGAGGACACGGTAAAACAAGAGATCCAATGTGCTGAATAATAATAACTCAGCACGTGCATTTTAAAACCTTGTGCATTTCTTAGTTGTCCTCTGCAAAACAAATTCGTGAAATCACCAAACTTTGCATAGTCTGAGAGCAGAAACCTCGACGGCAAATTATCTAAGGTTCCATTTAGGACTCAACGCTGCTCACACACGTTATGCTAAAGTTATGCGGTCGTCCGATTTTGTCAATCACTCGTATCATTACAGACCGAATTGGACTCCACTCGGTATCCTCAGTATTTTCGTCCTGACTGCGAAGGTCCCTATTGTTTATTACGAGTCATACCAAACACCTCTTTATCTGTGGGAATGACGCAGTATTCTGCTTAATAACATGTATTATGTTAACCCTTTAACTCCCATGAGTGACCAAGACAGAATTTATCCTTACAATATCAATACAACATTAACCAGATAAGTGATGAAAATAAAGAAAAATATCAATTCGGGGACAATTAGTTGATCCAATACTAAATTCTCTTAACTAACAATATAACAATTACATGGTTTACAGTAAGGAGAATGAAACAGTTGATCTGGGAGTTAAAGGGTTAATTAATCTCAAATAATTGATCTGGACGCATGATAACGATCAACTTCTTTGACTACATTCAATTGGATTGCTTCAGCCCAGCAATTCAGAAAAAAATGTAACAGAGGATTAAAAAGGAGTCAACGAAACAAGTCAACAAAAATACGCGTGTTCTCTGTGAGAATATCTACGAATCTACGTTATCCGAGCTCAATATATATATATATATATATATATATATATATATATATATATATACATCTAGGCGCCGATCAAAACAATCGAAGAAAATTAAGCAAATAGTTCACTGCATTGACGAAACAGTACTACTTGTTTTGCAGGGTTGATTTTCACATAAAAGGAGGAGATGTCCGCCATGTTTGTTTCTTAGAAAAAGGCGAATCGAAATTAAAAACGTCACCGTCTAAAAAGACGTTTACTGTTGCTGCTGATGTAGGTATGAATGAAGTCGTGGATTTTTCATTTATAACCTTCAAATAAGTTCGAAAGAAACTAAAATTCAATGTTCCAGTATAAGATCATTCATCGCATTCTATCCTCGAAAAGCCTGTTATATAAGATGAAAAAAGTTGACTCTCCAATTCGTCCTCTATTCCCCTCTGAGATGCATACTACCTCACTATCTAACACTTGCTTAGAAAATGCACGCAAGATAAATCTTTCTCGTTACTATTTAGCCATAAACCATTTTGATTATTATAACCAAATGATATCTATTCGTCAACGCCAACGCTAAAAACAAATAGGTTGCCCAGTTGACACCACTCCCAATAACCTGAAGTTATTTGACCAGCATAGCTTGACCACGTATGGTACATTCCATGCATTCAACTATTCAAACATTTCGTGTAAAAGCACAGATAGTCAATTATTATTCATTTCAGTCATGTTACCCCTTTAGTGTGAACTGAGTTTCCGAATCAAATTCAACAGGTTCTTCAGTTGAAGATGTCGAAATTCCTGGAGTGCAAACTGAGAAAATTCCAAGCATTGGTATGTCCATTGACAAAGTCGAGTGGAAACTGAGTTCCACATATGGTGTCAATGTCCCAGATCCCAGCGCTTTCTCAGCTGTGGCTAAAGCAATATTCGGTCTGTCAGGGGGAAGTGTGAAATGCAAAGAAGTACTTGTAGACCTTCCAGAAGGCTCCTTGACATCAAAAACTAAAGAAGTTTGTATTCAGCTGTGCAGAGACAAAAAGCAAGTTGCCCCACTTAGCGACGCGGAAAAGATTATCAGCCATGTAGTGGAACTCAGCCCCCATGGACAGCCATTGTGTATGTTTGCTGAGCTTTGTCTACCTATTGAAGAGAACGTTGAGGCGAGCCATGCACAGTTTCTTCGTTGGACCCCAACACAATCAGGAGAGAAAGCTAACTGGAGTGACGTCTTTGTTTGTGACAAGAAACACCGCTCTGATGAGAGTCAAATCGCTCTTGAATTTAGCGAGGGCAAGGCAAGGGTGTTCACTAAACATTTTGGAATATTTGGCATAATTGCTACCGAGGAACCCAAAGCACACCAAACAAGTATAAAAGATGATGTACCTTCCACGAGCACCAATCATCAAAGAGAGGATGATACACCTACATTGCTTCAACGAATAGGAAACATGTTTAAGAGAGGCGACACGCAAACACATATTTCTGACACTGAGGATAGCTGTGCAACATCTCCATCAGCTGATCCAGCTGTGACCCCGCCTCCTGTGTCCCCTGTATCCTCTATCCCACCTCCAAACCCAGGCCCTTCCGCCCCAGCTCCGCCCAATCCGGACCCTCCCTCCTCTGGCTCAGCGCCACCTCCTCCTCCCCCTCCTAAACCTTCTTCAGTCTCGGCTCCATCTTCTAAAACTTCAAAGGGAGATAAATTACTGGCTACTCAGTTGGCAACACGCAAGAAAAAGATGGATCGTTGACAATGTAAGGCAAAACTTTTATGTAAAGATTTGAACAGGAGTTGAAAAATGTATTCCTTTTCACCGGAAATCAAGCTTCAAAATCTCATCTGGAATAATCTGCTCTTCGTATCAAAGATGAATAAAATCTTTCCTTCTCACAACCTTATTTCTAAAAAGTTATATATTTTTAACAAGAATAACGAAAATAATTTTCAAACTGTGTAGGGAAACTATTTCATAAAGGGGAACTCTTTACCAGCGCAAGTGGGTGATCTTTCCAGCGAAGAGGCGCGAGGGAGGAAATTTTGACCGAGAACTGGTTTAAAAACTATTCATGTTTGGCAAAGTAGACACTTTCCAGTATGAGAGCAGTTTCCTGTCCATAAACAAATGCTTCTGAAACACGTTCATGAGGGACATGTTTTCGCAAAAGAGTAGAATTTCGGTGGGCAGAAAGGAAATAAGGCCAAACGAGAGGGTAGCAGCGTCTATATGGATTTATAAAGGACTAATGCCTTTTAAGGTAAAACTGAATGAACGCGCGTCTAACGTAACGCGAAATATGAAACGACTTTTGCAAAACATTCGAACCAATCTAATCCACGTTGATGCTGATTTAAAATAATTTGACCTCTGGCCTTTGTCAAAAGTTCGATGACGTGTTCAAAGGATTGTTAGTTAACAGTTATTCCATGAGCGCGCGTTGGATATGAGATGGTAAATAGCCAACTCGTTGGCTGTAACTAGTTTCGTATCCAACAAGTGCGAATAAATTAATTGTTTTATCAAACTTCATTAAATCCTGAACGTTTGCAGCTTTTTTTAGCTCCGCAACAATTGGTGCAATGCATTCCCATTTAAGTTGACTCGGAATATGACCTGTTAACCGGAGTTGGATGAACCAATCAGAACACTGGAAATGCAATATTCGGAGTTAAAAATTTAAGTATTTTATCCTTAGATAACTTGAAATCTAGAAACATGATTTCACACAATGCAGACCATACCATTCGTTTATTGTGCTTACGCTACCTTATCAAAGCAATTTGTTCAGATCTTTCCTGATCTTGTTCAAACCATTCTTCCTTTTCATTCCTAAACTTTTGACCCACTAGTTTGATAAAACCAGATATTCCTTGAGAAAGAAGACTTCCCCTCCTTGCTTCACCTTCATCATGATTCTGATGACTATCTATTTTTGACGGTTCTCGAGAAATAATACAAAATAAACCAAACGTATTTGTAGTTACTTTGACTTGTTTAGTATTAACAATCTGCAGTATTACGGTGGGTCCAGCAAATTTTCCTTTTAAAGTTCCTGGAAAAACGTCCTTCCATTGTGCCCCTTCACCGACTTGAGTTGGTGACCATCGTAGAAGCAATTCCTGATCTGCACACATATCATCATAAAGAGGAAGGCACAATTTTGCGGGAGCTCTCAATGGATCTTTGTTTGGTCCTAAGGCCACAAGCTCACTTATGAAGTGTTCTCCAGTTTTCAGGGGTGCAAATTCCTCTTTGCAATTGCAGATATGGAGGCAAACTTCTTTTGTGGCTGTTGTTAATGATCGCTCCGAAAGTTCAAGCCATATCCCTTTGCAGTGTACCCCGCCTCCTGATGGTCCAAATAACGTTTTCATCAATATTGTAAAAGATCCAGAATTTGATTTTCTTTTATTTTTAAATTCATTTGTGGATTGAAACATTTCTGCTAGTATATTCCAATTCTGAGGTTTCCACTCCATTCCTGAGGCAAATGAGTTTCTTCGGAATTCTGAGGCTGCAATTAAATATGAAAAAGGTGAATTTAAGTATCAACGTTGTCTTTATATCGCTAAGCTCGTGTCAATAATTTTAAATGACCGTGCCATCAAAAAATAGATGAAGTGTATTTAAAATTTATCTGTTGATTCGTGCAATGCACTCTGTCGTTTACTTGAGATGCGTTTCTAAACGCTTAAACTAAATTAAAATTTTACAATCTTAGCATGTGGGAAATTCATTTAGCCAAGAATCGGTTCCTTGTCGGTGGTTCGGAGACAAGTGGTTAACAATGAGGTGTCTCAACAAGATGTGAATTTGAAAAAAGAAAGGCTCCCTCAGCTTAGCTGCAAGCAACCTACCTACTTTGAGTCGATAAGCGCGATAACGTCTTTGAATTAAAACAGCGGCTGGAAAAGGAATGAACCAAGAGTAAGTGACATGCTGTGAATACGTGTACTGACTTGTAGACATCAGGTCATGTATTGTTAACAACTGAGTTGAAAACGTAAATTGGCCATCATAAAGTGTTAAAAGGCTGACGTTTCGAGAGTTAGCCCTTCGTCAGAGCGATTGAATCGAAGGGTAACGTTCGAAACGTCAGCTTTTTAACTCTTCACGGTGGCCAATTTACGTTTAAACTCAGTTGTTAACACTAAATTACTTGTTATACTCCCCCACCGACGTAGCACCATAGTTTCTTTAGAAACTTACCCCCTTTACTCACTTGTAGACATCAGTTCATTTGCACAATTATTTGAGCAACGTAAGGTGAAAGGTCTCATCACATACCTGCTTTTCCTGTGCTTATATATGCATTCTAATGAACGTTCAAATAACCGATCTTTCGTTCAGTACTTTTAAAGAGTTGAAACTCTTTGAATCCCAAGATCTGAGTGTAATTTCTCCCCAATAGCTGCTACACATTCCCTTTTTAAACATGAGTTACGAGAATTTGGTGTTAGATCAGAATAACAACTTCTATTTGATAAGTTTGAGTATTCTCATTGCCTGTTTGCTGGATAATTCAAGGACACCCTAGGGAGACGTTGCATGTTAATCCCTTTTAAAAGTTAAAGGGTAACCACGGCTCGCCTTAGTTGGCGAACACATAATTATGTCTTTATGGTCGAAAGACTGTATGACGAAATATTTTAAAATCTGTAGAAAATTAATAACATAAGAAATAACAAATTCGGGCGGAAGCTTATAGACCAAAAGTATTGTATGTGAAAACTATACGATATTTTAGACATCCACCTCTTGTGTTCAATGTTTTCGACAAATTACGAGGGTATCAACTAAATATAATGGATTATGTTTAGAATGTCACAATCAATAACGGAGGCCTTCGTATTTCACGAGTATTCTTCATGAGACGGCATAAGTCAAAGTAACAACCGAAATTCTATTGAAAGCCGTACCTTGTTTCTTTTCGTTGTACTGTTTCTTCAGACTGTGACGTCGGTAATTACTTTGGATCGCGACACAAGCTTCGTTGATGCGTTTATTCTTTGTGTTCTCTAGATCATGAAGCTAATCATCAAAGATCAACAATCAACTCTATAGTGGAGCTCATGATTTGTATTAATGTTCTGCCTATAAGGATCAATAACCACCTATTTACATCAATCAGTCGGTTATGTCGATACCACTGCAATACGTATCCAAAGCAATTGAAATTAAGAAAATAAAAGTAATTTACTTGATGAGAATAGAGCGCTTTTAGATTAAGATTCGAAAACCAAAACCAAGGTTATCACAACGGCCAATCAGGAGAAAGGAAAATACCTTTAAAAAAGAGCCAATTAGAACTCAAAGTAAGCCTAAAGCGCGGGAAAACGCGGGCGACCAAGTCCTGGCTGGTTTTAGTTTTGCATTTGATTGGTTGAGAAAGTGGCACGAGTTTTAGGGACCAATCACAGAGCGAAGTACAAGTCCAAACCAAAGCAACCTCGGATCACTTTCGAAACTCAATTGAAAATCTCTTTAAGGCGCACCAGCCGTGTTCTTACCGCATCAGGTTCTTTAAGAAATAACTTTGTTTTTCCAATTATCCATTTTCCAGAATCAAATCCAGCGGCTTTAAGTATAAAGCGACAAGCTTCAGCACGGTCAGCTGACCAGCCATGTTTGGTTTCTGGAGCAATTATTCCAAACCTGTTATGTTTGCACAGTTAAAGAAAGAACTGAGTTAGATAAAGTTTTACAATGGTGACAACATCGTGTGGATGTTTATTGAGAGAATATTTCTCCATTTGTACAACTTTGATTGCACTTGAAAAGATGATTATACCTTTTTCGAGTCGGGTGCCCGTGATACTATTGAATCTTAACAACCTGGCCCGGTTGTTCGAAGGGTGTATAACACTATCCAGAGGATAAATCTCCATGCGGCGGATAGTGCAGTACGTTTTATGAACACTTATCCGCTGGATAGCGATTTGTCAATAGGATGTCGTTATCCTCCCTTTGAACCACTGATATATTTATGCTTAAATGAAACATGGTGGAATTTTATTTCCCTTTTTGGTTACCTTCTTAAGATACATTCAAAATTTCTGCGGATTGCAAATCCTGTTTTTCTGATGACAATGCTCTCTTTGAGTCCAAGATAACGTATCTGATTAATAACCCTAAAAGAAAAATATTGTTGACTGGTTTAGAAAGACTAACTGACTGTAACAGTTAAGCAATCGAATTTGAGGACAATAACTTTCTAACGTTAAATTTTCTCGTGAGCACCCAATTTACCGAAGTCTTTCTATTACGCGCTTGATAAGCATAAAAACCGCTCGTTCAATGAAATGAGTGCGGTCTAAGCATTTTTTCAGACGCTGTTTCTCTGGCAAGTTTAGCATTTTAGTTTAGCAGTAGAATAAAGGTGATTGTTATCAAACTGCACAAAGAAGAGTACAAACAACGCGTGAATAAAGTACAAATATCCTGCGATATTTTACTGTTATTTGGACAGTTGGCTATTTTGTACTCCAAAAAAACCTTTTAACCAGTCAGCTGCACACACTACGTTTCTCTATCCGCTTTGCTTTTACCGCCTAATGAGAAATGAACTGAAAGACTCAGCAGAAAAAAAAAGCAATTGGATAATAAAGAACTTATTGGACGTTTTGGTGTGTAGTATCGCTGAATATTTTTATTCGTTGTTGTATTTTAACTCGCCCTACGGTCTCGTCAAAATACGGCACAACTCGTAAAAATACCCAGAGATACCACATACCAAAACGTTCAATAAGATATATGTATGTCGTGTACCTTTGTTGGTTCCAGGCCAGTGGAGTTTTCTGTTCCGATGTTTTGATGCATCTGACGTAATGTGGACTACATGCCATGATCTTGCCAATCACACCGTTTGTCTGAAACTGTAAATGAAACAAAAAAGGATTTTCTATTTTGGGATTGGAGACAAGTTTCGGATAGAGAGTAAGAAATGGAAACTAGAAACAAATCAATGCTGCAGAAATTGTAATTAAGCTACCTGGCAAATTATAGGATCAACAATTTTGTGGGCAAAATTAATGTTCAGCAACGTTGAAAGAGTAATATCTCAGACGATGGTATCACACAGCTGAAATTGTGGAAGAATAACTAGAAAGAAATTGACCGACAGGAAAAAAATAATGGTTTATATATAGGTCTAGATTGGTTTTGCTTGCTGACCTTTATCTTAGCAGAGCCAGTGTTTGTTTTATGTCCTCCTTGCCCTACGCCATAAACTGTTTCAGGAAACAAGTCTCTGACAAATGAACTGCAAAAAGAAAAGCAAACAAACAAACAAACAACTGAAAAAACAAGGTACATTTCCGACATTCCATTTCCGTGAGTATAATACAGAATGCATTAATGAAATCAATCATGAGTCATAATTTTGAAGGTTCCATCCTTTTTATTAATCTTTTTTTTTTTTGGTAATTCGATAGGCACTCACCTTTAAGTGAACTAATCTTGAGCCTGCGAACTCACAATATAAGTTAAATTTCAGATGCCGTGAATTAAATAAAAAATTTGAAGTATCATGAAGCCTGCAGTCTATAACTTCAGAATGAATTCACTGTGCTTGCAACGTTCGATAGGTTTCTTTTATGATTCATTGGTGTAAATAACATTGTTTAAAAATTAAAGGTAGAGGTCGGTCGCTGTTAAGTTAACAGTCAAATAACAAATAGCGTAACGATTACTGAGTATTCATACTTTTCACTTGACTGCATCAAAGATATTAGATCATTTGACAGCAGCTCGTCTTTGTTTCTCTCGCGAAAGCCACCGAATTCGTAATCAACCTATTTCAAATGAGAAAACATTCCATGACTCAGCACTCATACAGATATTGACTACTTTTTTTTAACGACACAATTTCGTGAGGTGATCATGAATTACAAGTGCTTTACAAACTTACACTCCCTGCAAAGTGTTTCACTGTAAAGTAGTCATGGTGAACTTGAAGTAATTCCTGATGCGCTTTATTGGAACCAACGATCTCCCTCATTTTCTGACGAGAAAAATTATTAAAAAAAAAACAAATGCGAGGCAGAAGAGTAAGTAATATTAAAAATATAGATATATAAATATATAAATATATATAATAGTAAGGAATAATAGAACCCACTCGAGCAACAAATATAGATTTCAAGTAGTAATTGATATAAATCAAAATTAGTTAATTTCTGTTTAACCTGTTCAAAAGTCCTCTCAGATCCTTCTTTTTTGCTTTTTACTGGGCAACATGCTTCATCCAAGGCTGACATGATTCCCGAAGGGCGCTATGGGAGAAGAAAACGTCTTATACATGCAACTTGGACACGAAACATTATCTGATGACCGATGCTCAACATTGAGAGGCAGATCTTGAGAAAGACAATACGTTACAAAACAAATGTAGCATACCTTGCTTTCGATGAGGTCGCAGACTATCTTATTATTGAAGTAATTTACGGTTTTCCAGGCAATACCTTCTCTGATATATTCTTCCTGATAAGATAAAGGTTAGCCATTCATAAGTGACACTGTACAACTGAACTGTTTTCATTCCTTCAAATGACAACCGTGTTAAACTGGTGACACTTGATTTGTAAAGCAAATTCCAATTTAGAAAGAATTCGTTCATTACCTGTTCAATTGTAAATGTAAGTTCCACAAAAACTTGTTGAAGTTTCTCGTCCACGTAGTTGATGGCGAACTGTTCAAAGCTATTTTCCTGGTAATGAGTCAAAAACGCATTTTACACAAAAGTAACGTGGGAAGCCCAGTGGTCTTATAGTTGGTGTGCAGGACCTCTCGGGTCGAGAGGTCCGGGTTCGAAACCTGGCTGGGTAATTGTGATAGGTTCTTTATCAAAACACTTCACTCTCACAGGGCCTATTTCAACACAGGAGTATAAATGGGTGCAGGCAATTTGCCAGGGAGTCTGATGACATGCTGCGGGGTAACACCCTAGGATGGACTACCATCTCATCCAAAAGGAGAAGTGATACTCCAAGTCCCTTCATGCTAGGGAAGCTGAGATAAACTCCGGCTTTTGGAGGGGGGGGGGGGGGGGAGGTGGGCTACTTGGCTTGAGTACAGACCTTACTTACTTTTTGCACAAAAAGTACGAACACGAAAAAGTTACTTCGACTGGGCATGACAGAGCGACAGACGGAAAGAAGAGGTATACTCACTTTGAAAGATTCAAATCCATAAATGTCCAGTATTCCGATGGATAAATAGTCGTTATCTTTCTTTAGGGCACCATTGATAACCTGTTCTCGAAGTTAGTATGATTAATTAAGCGGAACGATTGAAACAAAAAAGTAAGGAAGTGCGAACGAACGGACGGACGGAACGAATAGCTAGAGTACATAAGTGTTACGAACCTTGACGAGGTAATCAAACAAATGTGAGTATAAGGCTTTAGACAGGGTATCGCGGGCAGCCACTGCCTGTGGATGTATAAAGATATGAAACATATTAAAAAAAAAAAAAACAGGACAGAAACAAAATAATGGGATTCAATGATACCCACCTGACATTTGTTGTTGGTTTTCTTTGTTATTTCAACTCTTCCGCCGCGGCGAGTTTCCACGAAGACACTATTTTTAATAAAAAAAAAAAAAATTCTCAAAAAAAATAATCTCTTCGGGTCATTTCAACCTCAAGTGCCAACTTCTTAACATAATATGGGTACAACCTTACTTTTCTTAGCTTTTTCTTATTTTCTTACCTCACTAGTTTCTCCTCTAAGCTCTCTCTATTAATTCCGAGTATTTGAGAGAGGCTTTCAAGCACTGATGTATACAACGAAATAGAAGCAGAACATGTCAGTTTTATAGCAAACTATGGAAAAGTTAAATCAACGGAGTCTGAAGGTAAAGTTTGTGTCTCTAAAAGTCACGAAGAACAACAGAAATCCAAACTACCATTTTGATAAATGAATAAAGGGGTAAGTTTCTAAAGAAACTGTGGTGCTGCGTCGGTGGGAGAGTATAGCAGGTAATTTAGTGTTAACAACGGGGTTGAAAACGTAAATTAGCCACTGTAAAGAGTAAAAAAGCTGACGTTTCGTTAGTGTTTTACGGCTTTCCGAACTGCCTAGATGTAAGGAAAGGCCGCAAACTGCCATCTAGGCAGTTCGGAAAGCCGTAAAACACTAGAACAAAAATTTATATTTCAAATCGGCACCCTTAATCCCCACGGAATCAACGAGCGCTTTTCATTCAACTAATTTATTCCTGTTTTCTCGTCACCATATTCCCACCAATGGCGTAGCTCCACTTTCTACATATAAATCCACACACAACCCACAATTCCTCTAATCGCTCTGACGAAGGGCTAACGCTCGAAACGTCAGCTTTTTTACTCTTTACGGTGGCTAATTTACGTTTTCAACCCCGTTGTTAACACTAAATTACCTACCATTTTGATATACAGGATTGTTAACGGAAATGTAAAATCGAAGTTCTTGCTTTTATTGTGCTAATCAACATTTTACGTTGAGTATCACGATCTTAAGGCAGAAGACAGAAAGCACTTGTTTAATGACTGTAATGCGCAGGTCACTCACAGTGATAGCTACGGAAGACAAAGGGGAAATTAAGTAACACTTGAACTTAACTGTAATTTGTAACCTTAACGACGCTCTGCGATGATTGACAAGAGTTATATCTTAGATGAGATAAATTTTACGTAAGAGATTGGTTTCACGAGATGAAAATAAAATTCTTACAGTTCTGTTTAGTTGGACAGGCCACATTTTCAGTTTCTTTAAACTCAATGTTACCAAGAGTTAGGATAGCGGACAACACTTTGAAGATTATCTGTTGCTTCGCAGTGTCTACGCCGATCACGTCCAGTGCAGTCTGAAATAAAATAGTGAGTCACGTATTCAGTGTAGTGTTCCTCTATCATTTCAATTGAGTCTCCCATATCAATTTGGCTTCATCTTATCGTAAACATTATTTAATCAAAAAAAGTCCGTTCGGGCGTAAGCCGTGTTTTAGCCTGTTTTTACCACATAGCATATCAAACTTTGGGTTGGGATTTTGCTAACAATGGCACGATTTTTTAATCCTTTTATGGGCATTGTCATTGTCAATTGTCATTGAAAATCTAAAAACAGTTGCGCTATCCTTCACAAAGTATGTAGAACTTTCTTATCAACGCACCCTTGTTGCTAAAAAGTCGTTCTTGTCATCTTTATTGTCAGTAGTGTACACTTCACTTTGATTTAAATAGAAAAAATTCTCCGCGTTTCCTTGAAGGCCATACTGATCTGAAAAACAAAAATTAACTTAACATCATTGTACTCTTGCTTAACTTCGCTCTGTGATTGGTCAGAAAAACTCCAGCTACTCTCTCAACCAATCAGATGCAAAACTAGAACCAAATATGACTTGATCGCTCGCATTTTCCCGCGTTTCAGGCAGTTTGGTTGTTTCTACTTTATGTTCTCATTAGCTCTTCAAGGTACATGTATTCTCCATTCTTCTGATCGGCCTTTGTGGTTTCTTTAATTTTGTTTTTTACGACACTCAATCGAGAAGATTCCTAGCTATTTTCCCATACTTACGGAAATGCATCGGTGTAAAGCAGCATATAAAATGTCTATAAAAACGAAAGTTTAGTTACCTTTTTCCTGGCTCGTACAGCCGGACAACAGCTGGTAAAACACGTGGAAGTTACGTTCGCCTTGTGTCAAGTGAGTTACACGACACTGAAAATTAATGTAAAAGTAATTGCAACAAAGCAAAAAATAAGTCAGATAACTTTTAAGAGCAACGCACTCATAATGGTAAACAGAACTAGTGATTAGTGGATAGCTGACCTTTTCTAGCAAAAATTTGTAGATTTTTCCTCCAGTTGGTTGCCCGTTCTGGTTGAACTGTATCTCAAGGTATTTTCCCTGTCAATTGAGGAAACAATCTAATTTTTTTTGCGTCATTCCTGTCTCTGTCTTTTTTTGAGAGTACAAAATTAACTTACAAATCTACTTGAGTTATTGTTCCTTATGGTTTTTGCATTCCCAAACGCTTCCAGTACAACTTGAGACTGAGCTATAATGTCCTTAATATGCTGAACAGGAAACAAATAAAACAAGTTCTTTAGTATCTGTGATTACTTAGAGGGGAAAAAGAAAATAATCAGTACTCACAGAGCGAGGCATATTTACCTGTATTCTATCGGATCCTCGGCCAGAAACTTTGTTGATACAACTGAGTATGTGCCGTGCAGATGTAGTCTTACCAGCTCCACTTTCACCACTGCAATTTGAGAAATCAACAAACCATGTTGAAGTTAAAGGAGAATGAGCCTCCTCTTCCCAAACGACAAATAAGTGATAAAGTGGTCGGCGACACGATATGAACGCAGTAATCAGATGTAGTGTCTGTACTGACCACGGTTGTTCGAAGAGTGGATAACGCTATCCATTGGATAAATCACTATCCGATGGATTTATTCGTTGGATAGATTTATCCGCCCTTTGACCAACTGAGCCTGTTGGTCAAACTCAAAATCCTATCACATGAAAAAAGATTGTACCGCTCTGAGCTCGATCATGGTTAGCTGGTTCAAACTTTATCATCTAGCACAACTTACATTAGTCTTTAAACTGAAAAAACGAAAATTTAAACTGAAATTATTTCATTCTCTCACAATATACAGGCTGATTGGCCAGACCCGTGTTGACAGTCTGTAGTAGGTCTGTGCTTCGTATCCTTATCAGGATCATACTAACTCTGTCCCATTCTTATAACAAGCTAATTCTCCAGGAATAATTCCTAAAACTGAGCTATAGTTATTCATTTATCAACCCTCACACCTTATTATGACACATTGGTTTTCTTTCTCTATCATCATATTGTGATACATATCAGTTGTCAGTCCGTAAATATGAGGAGGCTTAGGTCCCTGTAAACAAAAAAAAGAGCGATAACAATTAGCTATCTTCCTGCTTAGTCAAAAATAAACTAAAATAATCTATAAATTATCATGACGATGGTAAAGATATATATTTAGCGCCGGTATCCGAATGTTCAAAGTGCTTTTCAATATTAAAAAGATGTAAAAACTGAAAAAAACGTTTTAAAAATGCTTTTTTGAAAAGAAGCGTTTTAAGTCCACTTTTAAAAGTACACAGTGACGAACTGTTTCTGACGTTATATGGCAAAGCATTCCACGGTGTTGGGGCTGCCTCGGAAAAGGATCTTGCACCGTACGTTTTTTTAAGCAAAAGGTGGAAGGTGTAAGAGTATCGCGTATATACGAAGGTGCCAAACTTTTAAGAGCCATCGTGAGTTTTGGGTAAAATTTTAAAGATAATACGGTAATTTATTGCAAGCCAATGGAAAGAATTTAAGTAATATGATCGTGATTCTTGATTTAATTAGTAGCTAAAAATGGTGAAATCCTTAATTTGTATCGATTAAAGTTTCAATACATGGATGCCTTTTTACCTTGTGTGTATTAAGATTTTCTAAATATTTTGTGTGAGGCTCAAAAGCTGGCAGCTTAGCTGTGGAGCAGCGTGATACTCGATCTCTATGAAGAGGTACAGTGATTCCTCTCATTTCACACTCAAGCTCATCAACTTTACTTCCATCTTTACAATAAACTTCAAGAGTGTCTGCGCCATAAATATCCAGGGCTTTGTATGGATTGACGGCAATCAACACTCGACCAATGTATGTCTGAAAAACAAATTCCCCCTATAATGTGTTAAAGTTTTAACAGTGACATTAAGCTATCCAATACAGCAAAGACAACGAAAGCGTCACTATAACTTTACATTTTCCAGCCGTCCTCTGCAAAGCAACAACGCGAGAACATAAAAAATTGCGTGGTCTGGAACTTAACGCCGGTTTGGCGCCGTTGTAGATGGTAAACATACCTCTGGCAAGAGAATGTCATCAACATTTTCTTGCCTCTAGCCGCATTCG
This sequence comes from Pocillopora damicornis, assembly GCF_964200805.1. Classification (NCBI taxonomy): domain Eukaryota; kingdom Metazoa; phylum Cnidaria; class Anthozoa; order Scleractinia; family Pocilloporidae; genus Pocillopora; species Pocillopora damicornis. The sequence goes on along the minus strand of NC_142674.1, from coordinate 7,934,911 downwards.
CGAAATCCTCAAGAAAATACAAATTCATTTTTAATCGACTGGTGTGTTTAAGGTTTTGAATGTTTTGAAAAGAATAGTACGTTGAAACACCTTTTTTCCCAGTAAAGAGAAACGCGAATCAAGAAAAGCACCTCGTAAGTAAAATGTTGAATTGAATACTTACGTAAATAATTCCAGCATTTAAGCGATGTTTTAGGTTTTCAGCGACAGCTTCATCTGAAACATCTCTCAACATGGTCATATCATCCTGACCAACTGGTTTGGACCACATTTTCATAAAAACTAGATATACACTTGTATCTAACAAATAGGAAAAAAGGAAGAAAAAGCTTTATACCTTTAATAAAGAGTAAACGTGACATTAACTTTTTTCTGGAAAACGTTGGAGTCGTCAAATGGAAAACAAAAGCGAAACGCGCCATCACTAAGAGCGACGGATTTTGAATTTTAACCAGAGAGAAAGGCCATTTGTTTACAAATAACAACCATCATAACTATATAAAATCAAATGTTTACCTGATGCGAGAACTTTCACAAATTTGTTGTCAAGATTCCGCACAGTCTTCCGCGTCTTCACAGCTTTGGAAATGAAGACTTGCGTATATGATGTCACTGAGGACTTGCCTCACAATACTGCACGCGCATGGACTGCAGCGAGGGCATGTTTCAAGTTTGGAAAATAGCGTCATTACTTGTGAATTTTTTTTGCTGTTTTGTGTGTTGATGCTTAAACTAAGAAATAATTCGCCTGTATTTTTAAGCATTTCGCACAACTGGTCGCGCAATAAATTCGTGCAATATGGTGCCTGCTCGTAATCTTGATTGTACCGATAAAACGCTTGCAAATAAAGTTATCATGGGTTACGTTATCTATTATGTGGAGTGTTGCACCGTATGTCGTTACAATTGCTTCAATAGCAGATCTGCAGAGAGCTGGTATATATACTGCGATGCTTTCGTTCGTACTCATTCACGTCATACGAACGTCTCTGCGCCCTCAAAATTAAATAACCAACGAGTGAGGGCTGTCAGTTTTTCATATACATCTTTAAAAAGAGCATGCGTAAGACTCAGTGCGTTTACTGTACTAACAGTCGGTTGCTTGCTGTATTTTGAACCTCTCAGAGTTTCTGTAATTTTGCTGTCAGTTTTTCATATACATATTTACAAAGAATTTGCGTGAGTTAGTGCGTTTTTGTATTATTAGTTGTTTGCATGTTATATTTTGAGCCTTTCAGAGTTTCTGTAATTTTGCTTGCAAGACATAACAAAAAAGAGTCGCACACGGCTCGTGTTGACACACCCCAAATACGGTTGCCTATTACATGTAAATGCTTTATATTCGTTTGAGCGGGGTAGCAAATTAGAATATAGGAACCCTTTTCGTTCCTTGGTAATAAAATTTTTAATCACAAATTTGTTCCAATCTGCTTAGGTCGGATATGCACGTCACTGTTACATTCTTTTATTTACGACGTGCTTAGTGGACGGCTAGCATCTCGCTGAACACACAGGTGCGCCATTTGACTGATTAATAAAAACCTCCTGAGCGACTTAATCTGAAGAAGTTTACTTGAAAGAACAAGGGTTTCTATCGAAACAAATGAGTGGTCGACACAAATTCAGTGTAAAGGCAGTAAGTTCGGTGAAGGAGTATAACAAGAGAAATTTGTTTTATCAACTGATTTGATAATGTAAATTAGCCACCGCAAAGAGTTTCTAAAGCTAATTATAACATTTCGGGCGTTAGCCCTTCGCCAGAGCGAATCCGTTATCTTAGACAAGGCTTCCAATAACTTTTTCCGTAAGCGGGGGCCGATGGCGTAATACTGTAGGTGATCACGTGGTGAAATCCAAACGCGAGAGCCTGCTCAGGGCTTAAACAGACGGCGGTAAGAGGTATTACGGCCAGCGGTAGACCGCCGGTAACCGGGTTTTATTGAAACTCCTGATGTTATACAATGCAGATTTTTGGTTATTTGGTGTCACAAGACCTTACATGTGTTATCATAAATTTGAAATAAGAAAATTTACAACAAATAGTTTTGACTATAAATAGAATTCCATGCTGACATCGCTTTTTGTTTAAAAATGTAAGGAAATAATTTTAATAAAGATAAATCGGAAAATTTGACACGACTGAAACTTGTAACAAACCTTGAAACTAAAACGACTTTTACACTTATTTGTTTACAACAGATAAATTATGATAACCGGAGTGATTTTGAATACGTAATGAGACAAAAGCAAACAGCGATCGGTGATTTTGAGATTATTACTACACTGAACAGGTAACGTCTAATAGCAGTTTACAGTCAAGCCGCCCGAAAGTCGAGATATTAAGTCATATCGCCCGATTTTTGTTAATCACGTTCGTGGGTACGAAACGACTGCATACCAAACGAACAATGCTTCACTTTTTTGTTAGAAACGAACGACACCTTTAGAGTCGTTACTCAAACATATTTCAATACTGACCATCTTATCGTTTTCTGTGTAGTCAAAGTCTTCATGGTGTTGTAGGAAACGAGTTCTGCTTGAGTGATAAAGGTTTTTCGACTGTATTGCCTATTTACAGTCTATAAGTCTGATCTTAAAATTAATTGTTTCTTCGGGCTACAGGACTTCATATTTCGGGCGACATGACTAAAAATTTTAAGTTACATGAATCTAGTTTCGGGGACATGACTTCTGGTGAGATCAATTTTGGACGACTCGACCGGTTACCCGAATGACTTATGTTCTCAGACATTTGTTCAAAATAAAATTACCTAAATACCCCATTCCCCCGTCCGGAAAAAAATAAATGTAATATAAAATTTTCCTCAATATTTTTGCTGTCCATCTGAACAAGATGTATCCGCAGACTTCTGTTTCACTTCTTCACGAAGAGCTTTGAGCTCCAAGAAAAAGGGAACTTTGTCACTGGCCCGAGGATATGTTTGTGTTCTACCAGATGTGGAAGGCATCACATACACGACCTTCAGATGACAAGAATTAAAACAAGACAATAAGTAAAGTTGAAAAGTTGTTCTATAGCACTACTCAGGATGGCCCTTGTATCACATGAGCTACCCACACAATTCATGTGAAATGCCATGGGGAGTTATGAAGACGAAGGAAACAAAGACCTTTTCAGCGATGTTTCCCTTTTAGCAGCTTGAAACCTTATCAACTATGTTTATAGTCTTTGGCCAATGAAATTGCCATCATCAGATACCAATTAGCTACTGATTATTTTTGTAATCATTTTCAAAAACCAGGTACAAAGTTTGGATTGATGTCAGTATCTGAGCAACTGCTCACCTACCCCTCCCCTAACCCAGTGGACTGTTGTAGGGTTAGGGAAGAGGTAGGTGTACAGTTACTCAGCTACTGACAGTGATCCCAAAGTTTGCCCAAGAACTTTCAAAACTTCAGCAAGACCACATCTATTTTTGAGCTAATCACAACCACACTGGATCTAAGACAAATTAATAATCTGAAGTACTCCATAAGATAGAAGACAACATTTATTTAAAATATGTTAAAGGTCACCCCCACCCGACACCCCCACCCGACACTTCCTTATTGCATGCAGACCAGTCAATTTACAAAACTCAAAGGAAGGCCTTTGGGGTTAATATGAAGATGAGACAAAATCAGAAACAAACTCACTGTATTGGTTCCTGGTATAGGATCTTTTTGTCGACCAACTGTACACTTGGATCCAGAAAATAACTCGTATATAACTGAAGGAATGTAAAAAAATAAATCAAATTAAGTAAAGTTCTTGGAATTGCCTACCTATCCACTAAAGACAGCCCACTTTTTCCTCAGTTTTGAAACACTGCCTATCCATTTTCTACAAGGCAGGTTTGTTCAAAGCTGGGTTAAGATAACCTAGGGTTAGTGTGAATCATAATTTCAGATAAGAAAGCTTTAAGATAAATTCAGTATACCAGTAACTCTTTTTGCATACAATTTGAAGACTGGATGCCCTAAAAATAATGGAGAAAATTATCCCAGAAAAAGGCTTTAGAACAAAGAAATAAAGAAATGAAGATGAAAATTAAACCTTGGGTTAGTGCCAATTGGCCTTCAAATAACTAGGTTCAGAACTAACTTTTTAACACAGATAATTCCTAAAAGTTTACACCAAGACTCTTGAACAGATGAAGGAGTTCCATGCAGAGATTGCCTTCTTTACTGCCATTCATGTACCAACCTTTTCCATTAAAACAGACTATCAATGGTTTGTATAGCTCCACTTTCCGTATGAGCCCATCTTTACCATCTCTCATTTCCTGTCTGTGAAACAATGCAATTCATTGAATATTTGACAGCAATGAATATTTCTGTGGATGATCTTATGTGACCGTAAGAGAGGTTAATGTAGAAATCCACATGAAAAAATGAAGTAAATAATTTCTTGGTGTGAAAACAATTATATTTTTTTCATACTTTGATGAAGGGTCTGAAGCAAAACTAATTTCTCTGCAGGTGAAGGAATTATATGAATGGGAATGAATTTGTTTTAGAGCTGTGTAATTCTAACATTTTATCAATTTTTAAGGAAAGTGTCAGGATTCAACTTTACCCAAAATATTTCTCCACTCTAAGACCCCTAAAGTGACTGGTGTGTAATTCCACACTGAATCCCTTCATAAAACATTTAAGTTACCACGATAAAGGAAATGATCACCAACTAAAGAAGCCCTTGATTGTCAAACAAATTCTCCCTGTCAACACCCTATGAAAAGTATAGAGAACAATATGGAGAATATGCATACAGATGTTAGGGTGTGGCAAGTCATGCTAAATGAAAAAGGACTGTCTATTGCAATCAATATACTGTAAACAAGACCTATTAACCATTCACTTATCAATCAAGCTTTGTTAACCTGGAAAGGTCAGCACTTCCTCTTGTTGTTCGCTCCACCATATTTGTTAATCCTATTCCATACGATGGACATCTTACATCATCCAGGTATGTCAGCCTCTCAGGAACCAGTCCTGATTCATATAAACAAGGCCCTACAACATAAACATTTGTACTTCATGGTACTGCTTTTCATTTTCTTAACATCATCTCTTGATTCTCCTATATTTCATTTACATGTATTTTATGTAGTGAAAACACTTTCCTAAATTTTACAGAGAGTTTACGGTACATAAAGGGTTGGTATGGTATGTACAGGTAGGTTAAAATTAATTTTTTCTTGGCACCTATGGAGAGTCCCAGGACAGGGAGTAAGAAGTAAAGTCAAGAAGTAATCCGAATGATCGAATCGACAAAATGAAGTGATCATATGACAAACAAATGTCAACCAAGAGCTAGCCAGGAGCAGCATGAAGGACTGGGGTTAATTAATCTCCTACAAAATTATGAACCATTTATGGGAATCTTAGAATTGAGCCTCACTGTAACTTTTATATTTATTTAGATTAACTAGTGATGAATTTCCGAAAATGGATACATAAAATGTGAGCAAATAAATAAATTACCCACAGAAGTGATTATTTGCTCCCGCATAGTGGTGTCCCTTGTAGGCCGCCATCAATCCTGGATTTATTCCAACCTGTACGAGAATTGAGCCATAAATTTGTCCAAAATAGATACACATATTAGTTAATGAGTTTTATCAATCTAGCAACCACTACCTGAAACAAAACGTCCAACTAATTCTCCAACTCTAACACTAGTCTAGGAAAATTAATGTCAGAGACTCTCTCGTGGTGAAATGAAAATGTTTCAGATCCGCTTCTTTTTTTTTTTTCTGAAGCTCAAGACTGCCATATAAGAAACATCAATATGCTTACAAACAGAATATCCAGATTATAGTCAAGATGTTCTGGAAGCTTTAGTTTCAACACATCTTCTTCAGACATTTCTCCAAATCTTTTGACTGGACGTCTTGGCTTTTTTGGACTTTTCCCGGCGCTTTTGCCTTCGTCTTTCAAACCATTTGTTTCTTTAGCTTCATCATAAACTCCTGATTTTTTTGTGCTGCAAAACAAAATAATCAATTGGTTAAGATGCCTAATCCATCAAAGTGTATATCAACAGCTGACATGCATGCTTTCCTGAAAGCTGATTCTAACGCAGAGTGGCAAACAAGTGATCTAGTTTGGTTAAGGCAGAAATATAAACACCACTCACAAGTATGGGCTGTAACGAAGGGAGTCCTCTTGATTCTGCATCCTTTTATCTGTGATCGCGTTAAGTTTCAGTCGTGAACCAGGGCATACAAACATACACATCCACCAAACACATAAGCTTATCGTTCTTTTCTGTTTACAAGAAAGATATGTGCCCGTAGTAAACAGACCAGCGGTAAAAATTCAAGGAATTACGTAAATCAGATATGAAGACCTTCAACATGGCGGCCCTTTGAAACTGCAGAAAACAGGCCTTTTAACCCTTTGAGAATTCCATGTTTCATGAAAAAATAAGAACAATTAAACGGCGCCTCGGTGTCTATAGATTCTTGCCGCTGTTTTTCATTGCTGGAGCTGGGATTGAGCTTTTTATGATAAAGGTTCGCATTGGAAAGGAAACTTTTTGTAAGTGAGCCCAACTATCAATCCTGTACGTTGATCTGGTAAAAGTATTGTCTTCTTTTATTTATGTATATGTTTTTTATGAATCAAAGCTTTATCAATAGGACGAACAACTTTTACTTTAAGTGGGTCATTTTTGTATGTTTAATTTTCCATATGAACTATTTACGACCACTTTGAATAATAAGACTTTGTTTGCCGCAGGAAGATCGCCTGCAGTTTTGAAAGGGCGCTGTTGATTTTTCCTTTTGTAGTCGCAAAATGACTGGGTTAGATTTCCGCACAGCCCTCTATTCATTATGCATACAGTTCTTGGATAAAGAAAACAATGGTGAAAAGAGTAGATAGTCCCTATGACTACGGCTTTGCGTTAAAGTATAGGACTCCATCCACCAACAGAAACACTGGCATTTGCTAAGTGGGAATATTGAAATGTTTTTGAAAAACAAAAAAGTGTTTCCTTTAAGTTTAAATTATCTCGAAGAGAGATTTGGTACAAAAATGAATCAGCTGATGCAAAAGGATAAATGGAAACAATAAGTTCTGTTAAAAATCTTTGCTAACCCTTGACTCCCATGAGTGTCCAAGAGAGAGTTTCTCCTCACAATATCAATACAATATTAAGCAAAAAAGTGATGAGGATATATCAAAATATCAAGAAGCTATCATTAGTGGATCCAATAACAAGTTCTCCAAACTTACATCACGAGAACTGTGTGGTAGACAGTAGGGAGAATCACTAATGAGATCTTGGAAGTGAAAATGTCAACCAAAAAGTAGACAAATGAAGATCAAACCTCTTACTTGTATGTCCTACAGATGAAGTTTATGTCAGAAAAGAGTCAGAAAGACGTCTAGAAAGAAGAAAACAAGAACAAGAAAACACAAATAAATAGCAAAGTGTAGGACCATAAACTTTGAGGATGCCTGCTGGGGTATCCTGGCCTCGATATTTAACTTTCTTTGCAGTCAGTTTAGCAACTTGCCTGGCAGGAAGTCAGGTGGTTCACTTGTACTACAGACCAAATCTGGTGAGAATGTTTTTGTGTTGATTTTATGATTCATGAACATAGAAGATAGTAGATTCTGACTGAAAATACTACCCTTTGATTTACCTACATTTCAGCAAGGTTTCCTTTTAATGTTAATTCTGAAAGATAAGCTGAGGTATATTTGATTGTTTGCAGTCTACAAACTTAACTCTTTATTCTTAATATTTGTTTTTTTATTCTCCCAAGCTGCTATCTATAAAATTTGTAATAAAGCTCAGAGAATTAAGAGTTTTATCTTGTATCTGATAAGTTAAATTACTCTTAGTACTTGCTTACTGAATGTTACAGTGGAATTAGGAGAGAAATTTCTCTTTTTTTTTAATGAATCACTTTTTGGAATTGATTTTAGGTTTCATTGATTGTCAATAATTAAGTAGAGCTACCATTTTTAGCTTTAGGGGAATGAATAAGATCAAGTAAAGGATAATACAAAGCAATTGAGCAAAGGGAGTTTATTTTATAGCCATGAATTTTTAACATCTGCAATAATTCCTTACTCTTCTCACTAAAACATTTTACTTCTTTCAAACTCTCTAAAACGTTTCAAACTCTCTAATACAACAGACTTTTTCTGCAAGGCAAGACTAATATTTTGCTCAATGAAACTTCCAATTTACATCTCATCTTTTGACCAAAAGAAAAATGATAGATACTCTTGTTATGAGCTCACTGACCTTTTGTATTTACTTTTTATTTTAAGGAAATTCCAGATGTACCACCAAATCCAAAGGACTTTCCAGAACAAACAGGATGGAGAAAATATATTTCCATCAAAAGAGATTAGTTGTAATTACAATTCAATTGAAAAATATTGAATCAGTTGTAAGATTCCATGATAAACATTTTCCTTCAGTTTGTGATCATGCAACAAATCTTTTCTCTTCATTTAATGTTTTTAAAGGGTTTCAAGACTAATTTGCGAGATACTGAGAAAAAGATGATAGAATGGAAAAAAGTGAGAAATTATATCTGGTTTGTAATGTAACCAAAAATGCAAAAAAGCATATACAGTTGTATCACTAATGATTAAAGAAACTATCATTCAAACAGTTTTATTGTAATGCAGAGACAAACTTAAACTAATTCAGGAAAGGATTTTCAGGAAGGGATGAAGGTATCTACTGGTACATGGCATAAACTAAAAAGTACAAGGAAAAGCAATTGTTATTAAAAAGAAGCAGAAGGTTTAAATTGGAATAAAGGAATCCTCATAACATCCAACATTTTCAGAGCAAACTAATACTTTAGTATGGGAAATGTGAGAAAATAATGAAATCTAAAATAATGGATAAATGAAAAAGAGAATATTTTACTCCAGTCCCTAGGGGAAGATGACAGGGCTGATTAGGACTGGGCTCTAGACATTTCCTCTATCATTATGTGGGATACTGATTGCCATCCAGTGTAAGCATTACCCAGTGTATGACCACTGGGACACTTTCCTATCCATAACTCCACAGTAACCCAGCCCCGTGGAATGTTTTCACAGTATCCCTCAAATGATCTGTGATGAAGCAGCTCAGGATTCTCGGATGACCAACTGTTGTACACAACAGCTTCAATTGTCATTGGTCCACTGCATTCATTTCCATTAAACTTGAAGAACCAACGGTTGCATTTAGTTGAAGTACCTTGTACTCTTGTATTTCCCTGGAATGAGACTTTAATAGCTGTATCAGACTGCAGCTTGTTGAATGGGCAATCCTATAAAAAAATGCCATGAATACAGTCTTAGTGAGAAAATATAAGTGTTATGGGAAACAATTTGATGATGACCTTGTACTTTTCCTGCCTGCCTGAATGCACAGAATTGTCAATTGATATTTTTAGTTCAACGGCATTCCTCAGAGATGGCCATGACAAATTGGCTCTAACGCTTACTTCATTTTTCATTGCATTTTCTAGATATTTCTGTACCTTAATCTTTCCACTATCTCTACCATCATCATTTTTCCACACACACTGTTTCCAGTTGGTCTGTGACACTGCACTATTCACGATTTCTCCTTTCTCTCCTTTAGATCCCTGCTCTCCTTTCACACCCTTGATTCCTGGTGGTCCACTGTTGCCACGTGACCCTTCATCACCTTTATTTCCTTTTATTCCCATCATTCCAGGTGCACCATTTTTACCAAGTGACCCTGAGTTTCCTTTTTGTCCTCTTATTCCCGTCATACCTCTCGGTCCCTTGACACCAGGCTCCCCCTTGGCTCCATCTTTTCCTTGTTGTCCTTGCGGCCCCGGGGCGCCAGGAATTCCCGGCATTCCTGGTATGCCATTCGATCCTGGAATCCCAGAGGATCCGTGGGCAAAAATGGATTTCTAGAAGGAAAAAAGATCATATAGTGATTGGATAGACGTTCTTGATGTTCATTGATATTTACCTGTCCGCCGAAGTAGCACAGCAGTTTCTTCAGAAACTAATCACGTTGAGAATTTAGCCTCGATTTCATAGAAAGAGTTCGGAACATTGAATGATCTAATAACATTGTAGAGATATTCCCTAAAGAAAACTTTTTCCAGCAATGTTCTACTTTGTATTTAAAAACTTATGATCGATGAGGGATTTGTTTTGCGCTTAGCTTGGCAGACATGAGTGGTAAACTGAGGTATGACAAATGAACGCATCATGAGGTTCATGCAATTTTGTCAAAAATAATCGTGGATAAAGCATGTTTAAGAGTACCTCACATGGGTCTTTGTCAGCCCTAGTTTGTGGATTCTGTTGTTGAGGACTGGTGGTTGTTCCCATGGAACTTACTCCTGTTATGAATGAGAAAAGTAACAGAGCAGCGAGGTTCGGAAGCTTCGCCATACTCCAATGTTTACTTCGCGCGACTGGTTCGTGTTCTATGACTGAAATATATGTCTTGTTATATACGCGCCTATTTATATCCTAGAGAATTTCCTTGAAATGTAAACTGTAGGAAACGATGGAGCTAAATGATCAGGAAGTCTCAAGCTACTCGAGGTCACACACGGATAAACAACTTAACTCTGATATCCTTATCACGTTTTTCAATGAAGCACGTACCCCTGCAAATACAGAGAATTCCCCGGAAAAATCTGGGCGACGAAATGTTCCTATTTTGATCAAACGTGACATATTGAGGAGGAATAGAAATTTGATATAGTCTGTGACTGACGTGGTCTTCGTTTTGCCTTTGGACGGTACTCACGTAATCTGCATCAATTCTTAAAGGTTCTAAAACGTTAGAAAACGTTCCGAGTGTTAGATCCTTGCTGAGGCAGTGTGATAAATTTTCATCTTCAAATTCCATTCATACGTTTCACTGATGGTACAATTTTCAGACACGTCTCGATGAATATCATTAATGTGTTTGATTGAGAAAATAGGTGATATCCTTCGTTTGACTCAGCTCGTTATCGATATCAAAGATAACCGTGTTGTAATTAAAAAAATGCGGCAGTATAAGAGCGGCCAAGCCGTTCAGATGTTCAGTATGGTGTTCCTGGGGACCTGAAGCACATTTCAGAGAAGTAGAAAAGTGCAATGTCTATCTTCCTGTACATAGGTTTAGAAGGGGCGAGTTGTCATTCGTTCGAGAACTATAACAAGTAAGTGCCTCATGACTGCTTTTCTAGATCTCCTCTAGAACGGAGATAAAACTCTCTCTGAACTATATTCAACATTTCTCTGTACCACCTTAGTTCTTAAATGAGTATAGTGACCTGCTTATTTTACAAAATCTAACCTCCAAGAAGAGAAGTTAAACAAAATCTTTCAATGTAGCAAACGGAACTGGTAAGTATCTATTACTTGATCCAGCTGGTCAGTCAATGAACATAGGTGAATGACGGCCATAATCGGATATTTACTTTGCGCAGATACATTATGGTCCTTTGAAGCATCTCCTTATATACGTGCCGGCCTTTTTGTATCCTAAAGAATTTCTTCAAATGTAAACTCTCAGTTACCGTTCATAAATAAGAATTTTAAGAAGGAAACAATGGAGCTAATTAAATAGAAAGGAAGTCTGAAAATACTCGAAATCACACTCGGATAAATAACTTAACTGTGATATCCTTATCACGTTCATTAATGAAGCACGTAATCTACATAAATTCAGAGAAATTACCCGGAAAATCCAGGCCACGTAGCATCCCTTTTCTGATCAAAAAAAGGAAGCGATGAGCTAATTAAATGAGAAGGAAGTCTGAAACTACTTGAAATCACACACGGGTTAACAACTTGACTCTGATATTCTTATCAAGTTCATTAATAAAGCACGTAATCTACATAAATTCAGCCGAGAAATTACGCGGAAAATCCATGCCAGGTAGCAACCCTTTTCTGACCAAACAAGGGAAGCGATGGAGTTAATTAAATGAAAAGGAAGTCAGAAACTACTCGAAATCACACACTGGTAAATAACTTAACTATGACCTTCTTATCACGTTTATTAATGAAGCACGCAACTTTCATAAATTCAGAGAAATTACCAGAAAATCCAGGCCACGTAGCATCCCTTTTCTAATCAAACGGACATATGGGGAGGAAGAGATATTTATTACTGTCAGTGACATGATGTTCGTTTCCCGAGCCTTTGGACGGTGATGAGATATTCTGCATCAGTTCTAAAAGAAATGAACAAAAAAACAACGTTACTATTGAGGGATATAAATTCGTTGCGTAAGGAACCTCACGTGAAGGATTGGGTATTTTGTTTTGACTCTTCCTAGCGAGGGTAAACAATGCGATGGACTTCCACTGATCCATGCTTTTTTTTGGCTGATCCATGCTTTTTTTTGGGCTGATCCATAGATCTGACGCTATTCTTTTAACTCTTGAAGCGAATATTACTTAAATATTTCCATGATAAAAAAGTTACCGTATGATAACTGTGTACGTGTATGTTTTGCTTTTTCTCTAGATCAAATTCAATTTTTTAATGGTTGAGAAAGTAAAGTCATAACATATATATAGCACGCTGACCTCGAATTTTTGGATTTTTGTCAAAGAAACTTATTGTTTGCTTTGATTTTAGATGATTCCACATTGCCTGAAAAAAGATGCCTTTTAGAGCAAAGAAAAAGTGCGATTAGTGAAAAAATATCACTGCTGATGACAGCCAATCAGATTGCAAAAATCACCAGTGTTTTCAGAATGGATGTGATGGTGTACGGTGTTATCGAAAACAGCTTTATTTCCTTTCCTTGTTTCCTTATTAGGTGAATTTCCCAGACCAAATCTTAGCTGCCCTCCTAGAAGTTCTGGTCATCCATGATCATCCACGAAGATCATTAGAAGACACCCAACATGGTCGTGTTTATGACTTGGCATCTGAAGAAGAATATCGCTGACGAGTTCGCCTCTCCTGTTTCAGTGCAGGGTGTATCGTGCTCTCTATGCTCAGCGTGCGTATTTTCAGATATGCCATCAGATGGCCCACAGGACAAAATAGAACGATTCCGTAATTCGGAAACATCACGGAAACATGAAACTCTATGTTTCCGTTCTGCGGGAAGTTTAGAGAGCAAGAGAGACGCGAGTTTCCTTGAGCTAGTTTCTCCCTACCGTCGACGTCCCAAAATTTATTTTTCCTTTGGTCGATTACCGTACTCATGCATTCTGAATCGATTCTAAAATACCATTAAAATAATTAAACACCGTGTGTTTGAACCATGCTTATCCATGCTTTCGTCTCCAAAATATGTTGATGTGTTTAATGGTGCAAACTTGTTTTGTGTAGTTTAAATTAATAGTGATATTTTTGTGGTTCTTGTTGATCTGTTGTCTGATGTGATGTTTCCATAATAGGCACTTTTTTATGTGTTTTGTTTGCATAAGACCTTAAGCCTTTTTATCGTCGTGAGGTCCACATCTGTGATTGTTTTCTGATTATTGAGGTTATTTTTAATCAGACATAAGTGCTTCAGAATTTTTATCACGTGGTCATATGTGTTACTATCTCGTATAGAGCACAGATGTGGCGTCAACTTCCAAGATTAAGGAAACACAGCCAAGTGAGAACATAAGTGCGTATGTTTTTGGCAATAGAAGTTAGGGAGAGTTGGTTAATTAGGGTTAGAGTTGGAGTTGATCAGGGACAGAATGTTATGTACGTTGCAGCAGCAAGGCATGATACATTAAAGAAGAAGTTTATGTGTTCCAAGGTTCTTCCTGCCTTTCGCTCAACGAGTTTGCTCAAGCTAGTGTCCCCCCTAACGTCCCAATACTTGGTTCACTGAGTATCTCATCAAACTGGAGTAATGATGTGTTTGATTTAGGAAATAGATGATAGCATTCGTTAGCTTGACTCCTTTTCCAAATATCACAGATAACAGTGCTTTAATCAGAAAAATGCGGTAGGAAAAGGCGGCCAAGCCCTGAGATGTTCAAAAAGAGTAATTTTGTAACTGTGATACTGCGTTGGTGAGGGGTATAAGAAGACAATTTGGTTTTATCAACACGAGTGTAAGCTCTGACGAAGGGCTAATGATCGGTACGTAAGTCTTATAAACTCGGTGGCCAATTTGCCTTATGAACTCAGGTGATCAGTAAATCCAAATTAGCTTGGATGTTCACAATAGTGTTCTTGAAGACTTGAAGCGAGCGCATTGTAGGGTGAAGTGATGTAATTATCCGTCTTCCTGCACACGCGCTCATGTATGGTCAGCGTATGCTCATTAAAAGTGACATTTAGTTTCAGATTAGTTTCGAGTAACATTGGTTTTGAGTGCCTCCCCAGAAAACATGACGTTATGCTCAACATCATGCCCAGAATTTTTCAATAAGTTCAAAATAATAATTGAAAATGATAGCCTTTAAGAGCCCTTCAACCTTCCCCCCTCCTTCCTCCCCCTCCCCCCTCCCCCTCCATTCCTAATATGGGCAGGTAAAACTTGCAAAGAGTGAAAGGCTTACCGAAGTTCAGAGCACAATACTAGATCAAATTCCAAAAGTGGGAACAAGAAAAGCACGTTGACTGTGGCCGTTACTCAGGCTACAGAATTCATCTCTTGTTGAAGTGTTTCACCAAAGGGATTTTTTTAGAACCTACGTCATTATTCTCGATGCTCTTGCTATTATGATAATACAATTATGCTATCAAAATTATTCACTGAATACAGATGGAAAATTTAATCTTACCTGCAGAGTGCGTTGCAAATATTCACCCTCAATTACTTCGCATGTCGCTCCGAAAGGCTGGAAAAACCGATACGATTTTTCCCACTTGTAGAAAAAAAATGTGTTACCCTTGTGATTAGTCATACGATATTTTTAACAGCTGAGAAAATCGTATGACCAATGGGATTGCTTCTCATCAAAGAGAGACGATTTTTATTCGTTACGTGAGTTTGCACTGAATAAATCTCAGTATTTAATACACTAGATTACGCCATGCACATTTGTTTAATACCGCAGACTCCTTCTGCATGGCAAGAGTGACAGGATGGAGGAAATATATCTCTTTACAGAGAGACTAGTGAAAACATGCTAACTAAGTTGCGAGACTGTGATAAAGATTTTCCCTTTGTTTTTAGCGGACAACTCTTTCTTCTTCATCAATTTGTTTGAAGGGTTTCAAGACTATTTTGTAACAATTGAGAAAAAGACGAAGGAAATGATGGTAAACAGTGAGAGATCCTTTCTGGTTGGCAATGTATCCAACATGAAAAGAAGCATATACAGCTGTATCACTAATGATTAAAAAACTGTCATTTTTTAAATTAAAACATGCAATGTAGTCCTTCACAGGCGGTAATTACAGGGTAAAATTTACGGCCTGCAGTATGTCATATTGAGGCCTTAAATTCCTCTCAATTCTTGAAAATTCATCAGGTGAAAGGATTACTTCACCGTTTAAGAAATTTATTTTACTTGTTATGCATACGATAGGGTGGAACACTGCACATATCAGGTTTAATACAAAAACAAACGGATTGCAAATAACACAGGAAAAACTTAAAGAGGGGACGAAATTGCCAAGGTTGCAAAAAGTATCAGTTTTTTTGTGGAGTGACAGAATAGTAACAGGAAATATTTCTAGAGCAGAAATTTTTAGTAACACAAAGTTAGACATAAATATCTTACGATATTGAAAATTGGAGAAAATCTAAGGAAGTCACGATGATGGAAGAATGAACAAAAAAAATTAAACTCTCCTCAAGTGTTCCCTACCAAAGTGTATTTCGAAAAGTGCACTGAAAGAGATAGGTCGTTATGCTTGTTTTTTAATTTATTGAAAAAAAATCAACGACTTTAAACGACATCGACTCAAAATGTTCCTCGAGTCGTTGCATTAAAGGTCATGATTTGCATCTTCGAGTAACGGGCTTCCTGTACGTTTTTAGCCATATCTTTTTTCCTATAATAATTTTTATTAGTGTCTCCTATTTAAATGAGATAATTTCTACTCCCAAAAATATTATCCAATAAAAAAATATAAGTCAACGTGCTTTTTCAAGAGCAAAAGATCAAAGTAGCTGTTTACCTCGGCCATTGACTGAAAACCAATACTGTTCTCGGAATGCACGCGCCTATTCAACTGATTACGTCATATCTATGCGCAGTGCATGGTGCGCAGTGCAATGCTAAAGAATCACCTTGTTATAAATCTCGGAGAATGAAGAGATGTATCTTGTATCTGATTAGGTTAAAGTAAAGTATTCTTACAAATTGTTTACTGAATGATGCAGTTGAATTATGGACCGAAATTTCTCTTTTTTTAATTAATCACGTCCCGGAATTGATTGTAGGTTTCAATGATTCTCAATAATTAACTAGAGCTGCAATTTTTAGGTGAAGCTCTTTGTTAACGGAAATTTTCCCCTTTCATGCATGGAAACCCTGATCGAAATGGGGCAAAATTGCCATGAAAAAGTTTTAATTCTGTCTAAAGCTGACCTATTCCAAGTTGTCATTCATGAAGTAGATAATCAGCTTCCAACTGAATCTCCTCTGCCCTATGTTACAAAAAGTGTCTAAGGACTGGGAATGAGGAAGGATTAAACAGGAAAATGGAAATAATATGTTTTATTAACTTACCTAATTACATTCAGTGAGATCAAGTAAAGTACGATACAAAGCTGTTAAACAAAGGGAGTTTATTTTATAGTCATGAATTCTTAACATTTACAATAAAACCTTACTTTGGTCACTAAAACTTTTTACTTTCTTCCAAACTCTTCAAAATATTTCAAAATATGTACTACAACAGACTTCTTCAGCAAGACAAGAGTAATGTTTTGCTTAATGAAACTGCAACTTTACATCTCATCTTTGACTAAAAGAAAAATGATAGATACTATTGTTATGAGCTTGGGCTGTCTGTGCTCACTGACCCTTTGACATTTTGTATGTACTTTTTATTTTAAGGAAATTCCAGATGTACCACCAAATCCAAAGGACTTTCCAGAACAAACAGGACGGAGAAAATATATTTCCATGAATAGAGACAAATGAATACAATCTAATTGAAAAATATTGAATCAGTTGTGAGATTCCATGATAAACATTTTCCCTTTAATTTGTGATCACACAGCAGATCTCGTCTTCATTTAATGTTTTTAAAGTGTTTCAAGACTATTTTTCAAGATACTGAGAAAAAGATGATAGAAATAATGGAAAAAAAGTGAAAGATCATATCTGGTTTGTAATGTAACCAAAAGTGCAAAGAGGCACATACAGTTGTATCACTAATGATTAAAGAAACTATCATTTTGTTGACTAACACATGTCAAACAGTTTTATTGTAATGCAGAGACAAACTTAAAATAATTCAGGAAAAAATTTTCAGGAGGGTGTTGAAGGCCTAAATGTAATAACTGTCCTAAATGTAATAAAGTCCTAAATGTAATAACATTTGGTCCTAAATGTAATAAAGTCCTAAATGTAATAACATTTAGTCCTAAATGTAATAAGCCTCTAATGCAATCGTTTAACTCCTTCAGTGCATTATTGTTATGGCGGACATCCACCTTGAGATGTTAAAGTGGCAGCTGTTGCACCAAAAAACCGCTGACCAGTATACATATCACACTACGGGCTCGCTGATATCAATGGGCGTCCTTTTACTTAAGAAATATCATATGAATGTTGTGCCGCGTAGCACTGGGAACACAAATGGTGAAACAGAGAATTAACTCTGAAGTGTAAATCCGGAGGTCGTGAAGTGTAAATCCGGAGGTCGTGGGTTCGATTCCCACCGAGGTCAAAAGATTTTTTCTTTGCCTCGTGTGGTTCCCTGTTTCCCTTTATTAGGGCTAACGCCCAATGGGTTATTCATGGGTTTAAATAGCACTTTAATTTACACTTCAGAGTTAATTCTCTGTTTCACCATTTGTGTTCCCAGTGCTACGCGGCACAACATTCATATGTACCCTTACTTTCTCTTCGCCGCGATTCACCATCCTAAATCGTCCCCGACTTTCTCTGTGCGACCTCGTAGCTCAGTCGGCAGAGTAACGGTAGATCTATCCGGAGGTCGTGGGTTCGATTCCCACCGAGGTCAAAAGATTTTTTCTTTGCCTCGTGTGGTTCCCTGTTTCCCTTTATTAGGGCTAACGCCCAATGGGTTATTCATGGGTTTAAATAGCACTTTAATTTACACTTCAGAGTTAATTCTCTGTTTCACCATAAGAAATATCAGCAGTCGAAGTATGGTCCTTTGAGCGGTTTATTGATCGAGTTGGAAAAAATTATTTCCAGCCTAAAGTAGGCTTGTGCTTGGCTGGAAGCTCAATAGGATGGAATCGATTGGTACGTAATCATTAGGACTTTTTGGAAAAGAAATTTACCACAATTGATGATGAACTAGCATGTTATTGTTGATGTTATCGTTCGTGTGAAAGTCCTAAGTACTGATGCACCATTTTAGAGCAGTCTGAATGATTTCGCTGTCACATGTTAATCCAAAAGAAAAGTGTTATCATCAATAGTGTTACTGAAATTTTGCACATCTATGTTATTCAGTGTCAATTGATTTTAATGAAGCATTTGAGTTCGTTTTTAAGAATGACTACCTTGATTTATTCAATTTTGAACCTGGGATATTGCATTTGTAGCCCTCTATGGCTTTACTCCACCTCAGTAATCAGTTCATGTACCATATGACTATAAATGGAAACTGTTGAGCTTTCCTTTTTCATTCATCTATTTATCTATTCATTTTCTCCCCTCACGGCAGGGAGAAGAGAAAATGAAATGTAGACTTGAGATCAACTGTAAAATATATGTTTTCCCAATATTTCGGTTCGGGAACAGATGTACCTGTAATAAGGGGATAAAGGAAAAAAATGAATGGTTTATCAGACCATCAACTGACCATCATGCGTTGAATGTTGTAGCTCAATGCTCTTGCGTGGAAAAAAGGCAACATGTCGAGACCTGTGATCGTGAAATGGAATAATATATGATTGGTCAGTAGATATCTTGCTCTGTAAGTCACTTTATCATATAGCTAGCAGCGCGCGCGGGCAAGATGAAGTGAATCCTGTGTTCTGACTGGCTACCTGAGCGGGAATGATGGGCCTACCCTCACCCGCTTTGGATTCCCCGTATTGACCCCACGCAAGAAAACTTACAAAGTTCGTAACTTTTGGACAATGTCGGCATATACATAGAAAAAAAATAAACGACCCTCTTGGGTTTATTGTGTTGCAAACACAGTTGGCTTTCACTATCGATTCTCGAAATAAACAAGCCATTCTTGATTCTTATCAAAGCGAGATCTTTTTCTATACAATGAATCCTTTAATGATCAAGCCAAGAGAATACAAACTCTCTTGACCAAGCTTGTTCGGTCAAGATGACTGGATGTTAGCCTCGTTCTTTTTTTTACCTTTTTTACGGACCGAGACTTCGTCTCAGCCATAAAAACGCAAAAAAAAAAAAAAAAAGAACTCGCCCAATATCCAGCCATTTTGACCTCACGCTTGGTCAATAACACTTATGAATATGTTTTATGCAGACCCATACAAATCTGGTAAGGAAAGACAGTACAAAAAATGCACTTACGAGCCCGGAATTTGTCTAACGTATAGGTCAGTGGACTTCCTTTTCCTTGTAATTTGGTTCATGAAGTGTTAACTCCAGCACTGATCACACAAGTATATCGTCAAAATCTGTTACACTTAATTAAGAGTCTGAGCCCATGATATAAAGAGAGCTATTGATCAGCGTTGTCATTGCTTTTGCGTCCGTCAATTTGATGCCAAAAGCACATCAGTATAAGGTTTTGTAGCCAATGCTTCTCAACCTACGTCTTTAGCAAATAAAAAGACCCTGATTAATATCAGCGAGCCCGCAATATGCCATGAATACAGGTCAGAGGATTCTTTGGTGCAATAGCTGTCACTTTAACATCTCATAACGATTGCATTGGAGGCTTATTACATTTAGGACCTAACGTTATTACATTTAGGGCTTTATTACATTTAGGACCAAATGTTATTACATTTAGGACTTTATTACATTTAGGACTTTATTACATTTAGGACAGTTATTACATTTAGGACTTCAACAGAGGGGACGAAGGTATCTACCAGTACATAGCATAGACTAAACAGTACAAAGAAAAGTACATGTAATTAAAAAGAATCAAAAGGTTTACATCGTAATAAAGGAATCCTCATAACATCCAACACTGTCAGGGCAAAATAGTACTTGTGACAAACAGCAACTTCAATTTTTGGGCGGTATGGGAATGTGAGAAAATTATGAATCTAAAATAATGGATGAATGAAAAGAGAATATTCTACTCCAGTCGTTAGGTGAAGATAACAGGGACTGGACTGGGACATTAGGACTGGGCTCTAGACACTTCCTCTATCATTATGCGGGATACTGAGTTCCATCCAGTGTGAGCATCACCCAGTGGATAACTGGGACACTTTCCTACCCACAACTCCACAGAAACCCTGCCCTGTGGAATGTTTTCACAGTATCCCTCAAATGATCTGTGATGAAGCAGATTAGGACTCCCAGATGGCCAATGGTTCAACACAACAGCCTCAATTGTCATTGGTCCACTGCATTCATTTCCATTAAACTTGAAGAACCACCGGTTGCATTTAGAAGAAGTGCCAGCGACTCTCATGTTTCCCTGGAATGAGACTTTAATAGCTGTCTCAGACTGCACCTTGTTGAATGAACAATCCTATAAAAAATGCCATGAAGACAGTCATAGTGCAAAAAAATGATTTACAAGAGTGTTATAGGAAATAATTTGATGATGACCTTGTGCTTTTCCTGCCTGCTAAAATGCACAAATTCGTTAATTGCTATTTTTAGTTCGGCGGCATTTCTCAAGTCTATTTCAAGGATGGCCTAACAAATTTTCTCTAACACTCAATTCATTTTTCATTGCATTTTCTAGATATTTCTGTACCTTAATCTTTCCACTATCTCTATCATCATCATTTTTCCACACACGCTGTTTCCAGTTGGTCTGTAACACTGCACTATTCACGATTTCTCCTTTCTCTCCTTTGCACAGATTTGCAACTTGCTATTTTCAGTTTAATAGCATTTCTCTAAGGTCTCTTTCAGAGATGGTTATGACAAATTGGCTCTAACGCTTTATTCATTTTTCATTGCATTTTGTAGATATTTCTGTACCTTAATCTTTCCACTATCTCTACCATCATCATTTTTCCACACACACTGTTTCCAGTTGGTTTGTGACACTGCACCATTCACGATTTCTCCTCTTTCTCCTTTAGATCCCTGCTCTCCTTTCACACCCTTGATTCCTGGCGGTCCACTGCTGCCACGTGACCCTTCATGACCTTTATTTCCTTTTATTCCCATCATTCCAGGTGCACCATTTTTACCAAGTGACCCTGGATTTCCCTTTTGTCCTCTAGTTCCCGTCATACCTCTCGGTCCCTTGACACCAGGCTCCCCCTTAGCTCCTTCTTTTCCTTGTTGTCCTTGCGGCCCTGGGGCGCCGGGAACTCCCGGCATTCCTGGTATGCCATTCGAACCTGGAATCCCAGAAAATCCGGGAGCAAAAACGGATTTCTGAGAAAGAAAAAAGAACGTATAGTAATTGGATGGACGTACTTGATGTTCATTGCTATTTAATTGTCCGCCGAAGTAGCACAGCAGTTTCTTCAGAAGCTAATCACGTTGAGAATGTAACTTCGTTTTATGAGAAACAGCTCAGAACATTGAATGATATCATAACCTTGTCGAGATATCCCTAAAAGAAAACTTTTTCCAGTAATGTTCTACTTTGTATTTGAAAACTTATGATTGATGAGGGATTTGTTTTGCGCTCAGCTTGGTAGACATGGGTAGTAAACTTAGGTGTGACAGATGAACGCTTCATGAAGTACATGCAATTTTACAGTAAAGAACCGCGGATAAAGCATGCTTAAGTGTACCTCACATGGGTCTTTGTCAGCGCCAGCTTGCGGATTCTGTTGTTGAGGACTGGTGGTTGTTCCCACGGAACTTACTTCTGTTTTGGATGAGAAAATCAACAAAGCAGCGAGGATCAGAAGCTTCGCCATTCTTCGATAGTTGCTTCACACGAGCAGTTCGTGTTCTATGAATGAAATATATATCTCCTTATATTCGCGCCTATTTATATCCTAGAGAATTTCCTTGAAATGTAAACTGCAGGAAGCGATGGAGCTAAATGATAAGGAAGTCTCAAGCTACTCGAGATCACACACGTGTAAACAACTTAACTCTGATATCCTTATCGCGTTTTTAATGAAGCACGTACCCCCTACAAATACATAGAATTTCCCGGAAACATCTGCGCAATGAAATGTTCCTTTCTGATCAAACGCGACATATTGAGGAGGCATAGAAATTTGATAAAGTCTGTGACTGACGTGATCTTCGTTTGGCCATTGGACGGTACTCACGTATTCTGCATTAATTATTAAACGTTCTAAATACCGAGTGTTAGACCTTTCTGACGCAGTGTGATAGATTTTCATCTTCAAACTTAACCATATGTATTAACGGTGCAAATTTCAGACGCGTCATGCTGCAAATCTTGTTAAACTGAAACAATAATGTTTTTGATTGAGGAAATGCGGGATATGTTTAGTTATTTTGACCCGGCCAGTCGTTAGTATCACAGAAAACCGTGTTGTAATTAGAAAAATGCGGCAGTATTAAAGCGGCCAAGCCGTCAGATGTTCAGTATGGTGTTCCTGGAGACCTCAAGCTCATTTCAGAGAATTAGAAAACTGCATGAATTGTCTATCTTCCTGTACATAAACTCACGTATAGATAACGCATGCTCATTGAAAATTGTCGAGGTTTTTTTTTTAAATTAGCTTACGCTTTTTTGAAGGGGCGAGTTATCATTTGTCAGTCAAGAACTATTACAGTACCTCATGACTGCTTTGTTAGATCTCCTCTGGAACAGAGGTAAATTTTTCTCTGAAATATATTGAACATTTCTTAGTACAACCTTAGTTCTTAATTAAGCATATTGACCTTTTGTTTATTTTACAAAATTTAACCTCAAAGAAGTTTAACAAAATCTTTCAATTTAGTAAACGAAACTGTTAAGTATCTGGCTGGCGTGTTAATGAATACAGATGAATGACGGCCATAATCGAATGTTTACACTCTGACTTTGTTCGTTGTGAAGCATTTCCTTCTGTACGTGCCTTTTTGTATCCTAAAGAATTTCCTTTAAATGTAAACTCTCAGCTACCATTCTAAAATAAGAATTTTAACAAGGAAGCGATGGAGCTAATCAAATGGAAAGGAAGTCTGAAACTACTCGAAATCATACACGGGTAAATAACTTGACTATGATATCCTTATCACGTTCATTAATGAAGCACGTAATCTACATAAATTCAGAGAAATTACCCGGAAAATCCGGGCCACGTAGGATCCCTTCTCTGATCAAACGTGACATATTAAGGAGGAAGAGATATTTGATATGGTCAGTGACATGATTTCCGTTTGGCCTTTGACCAAATGACCAAATGACCAGTGATTTCAGAAGGGATGTGATAAGGTACGGTGTTATCGAAAACAGCTTTATTTCCTCTCCTTGTTTCCTTATTGGGTGAATTTCCTAGAGCTTCCCAGAAGTTGTGATTATCCATGATCATCCATGAAGATCATCAGAAGACAACCAGCATGGCCGTGTTTATGACTTGGCATCTGAGGAAGATGATCGGTCACGAGCTCGCCTCAGTTGCAGTGCAGGATGTGTCATGTTCTTCATGCTTAGCGTGCGTATATCCAGATATGCCATGGATACATGCGGGAGTTTTGGAGAGCACGAGAGACTCGTGAGTTGTTCGAGACGAAGCTAAGATCATCCTAAGCTTCTAGACCAAGAAAATTTTCCAGACTAAAGCTACTTTTAAAGGAAAGCTAAATTTACTGCTTAGAAGCGAAAAAAACGTACCAATTTCTTGCATGTAAAAGATTCGCGTAATAGATTTACTATGCTTGAATCGTTGTTTACTCGAATTCACGGCCTGAAATTGCTTAGCTTTGTGTTGAAAATTCTGAAAATTTTGTGCGATTTAAAACAAAATCTCCTATTGGACAATACTTTTAAGACATGTCAACACTTTAATTAGCTTAGATGTTCAGTATGGCGTTCTTGAAGACCTGAATTATCCGTCTTCCTGTACACACGCTCATGTATGATCAGCGTATGCTCATTGAAAGTGGCATTTAGTTTCAGATTAGTTTCGAGTAACATTGTTTTCGAGTGTCTCCCCCTGAAGAATTTTTCAATAAGCTCAAAATAACAATGTATTAGCTCATGATTCTTTAGTATTGCACTACGCGCCATGCACTGCACATCATGCACTGCGCATCATGCACTGCGCATAGATATCACGTAATCAGTTGAATAAGCGCGTGCACTCTCCCTCCCTCCCCCTCCCTCTCTCCTCCCCATCCCTCTTCCCTCCCCATTCCTACTATCAGAAGGAAAAACTTGCAAATTCTTTATGTGGGAGGAAGAAAAGCAGTTTCATTATGGCCATTACTCAGGCTACAGCATTCATTTTTTGTCAAAGTGTAACACCATAGGGATTTTTTTTAACTTATGTCATTATTTCGGCATTATCTTCGGTGCTCTTGCTATTATAATAATGCAGTTATGCTATCAAAATTATGCACTGAACACGGGTGAAAAATTTAATCTTACCTTCAGGAGCGTTGCAGACATTCCATTATTTCGCATGCCGTTCCAAAAGGCGGGAAAACCGATACAATTTTCCCACTTGTGAAGAAAAACCGTATCACCCTTCTGATTAGTCAAACGATATTTTTAACTAACGAGAAAAATCCCATGACCAATGGGATTGCTTTTCATCAAAGAAAAAAAGTTCTCACTTATGATCTACTGGAGGAAAGACGTATAGATGACGTCATCATTAAAACTTTTTTAATTCTTTATTATATAAATCAGTGACACACGGCTGCGCCTCGTGTGCCACTTTTTTGTTCTTACCACATTTTGACGTCATCTGTGATCTATTACTGAACAGACGCCCGACAACTTGGAATCTATTTTTTAATTTGAAAACTTATGATTGATGAGGGATTTGCTTGGGCTTAGCTTGGTAGACATGAGTGGTAAACTGAGTTATGACAAATGGACGCGTCATGAAGTACATGCGATTTTTGTAATAAATAATCGTGGACAAAGCATGCTTAAGAGTACCCCAATGGGTCTTTGTCAGCGCCAGCTTGTGGATTCTGTTGTTGAGGACTGGTGGTTGTTCCCATGGAACTTACTCCTGTTTTGCATGAGAAAGATAACAAAGCAGCGAGGATCAGAAGTTTCGCCATACTTCGATGGTTGTTTCGCGCGAATGCTTTGTGGTCGCTGTAACATATCTCCTTATGTACGTGCTTATTTATATCCTACTGAATTTCATTAAATGCAAACTGTCAGTTCCCATGTTAAAATAACAATCTTAATAAAGAAGCCTGGAGCTAATTGATAAGGATTTCTGCTTTCACACACCGGGTAAACAACTTGACTGTGTTATCCTTATCATTTCACTAATGAAGCACGTACTGACCAACAGACCAATGTTTCACTCAGATTGAGAGAAATTAGGCAAAAAAACCTTGGCCACAAAATTTTCCTATTTTAATCAAACGTGACATGTTGAGAAGGAAAATTCGATGTTGTCTGTGATGTGATGTTCATTTGTCCTTAGCTCAATTTCGGTATTCATGTCATTGGATCCATTCCAAAATAGTATAAACCTTTTTAAACGCCGCATGTTTGATCTAAACTTATCGTGAGGTGGTGTGTTAGATTTGCGTGTTCTAGGTTTGTTGGCTTTTTTTAATGATGGTACAAATTGCAAACCCCTCTGACTGATATAAAATTTAACTGAAACTATATGTGTCTGGGCAGCTGAGAATTTTTGGGCAGCAAGGGAAATTTGGGCGAGGCCAATTTTTACAAAAGTTTCCATGTTTCCTTTCTTTTGTTTTTTGTCATCGAAAGAGATGTTTTTTATTTTAAGCTTAAGTCGGTGTGGTAAAGCCAATTAAATTCATCTCCGGACTGTGCGTGCTGAGCAACACTGATAGTCTGTGCCGATATCTTCAGGGGAAGACGGTCGACATCATTTCCACTCGTAGAAATGCCGATATGACCATTGAGACCCTACGCCAGTGTCCTAGTGAGGAAAGTTTTAGTGTCAGTAGTTTTAGTGTCCGTAAGAGTTCTGAAAATTAAGAGGCGGTTAACCAGTTCTCAGTTTGAATTACGAGAAGTCAGGGCACTCAGGCAAACGCCATCACGCAGCCTTGAAGACCTTGAAAGTGATCACGCTCAAAGACAAACGCAGCTGACACCGGAATCGCACCACAGTATGAACAATTACTATACATCCATCACCAAGGTGCTGCCCGAGCTTGAGCCCAGGTTAAGTAGAAATAATCTGTGCTTTGGGAAACATCTGTCCCAGTAAAACACCTGATAAAGAAAGCTTTCTGTGGTCGATTACGCCATTCATGCTCATACTGAGGCGGTGAGATATATTTTTATCTCCAAAATCTGTATTTGTGTATTAATGGCGCTATTTGCGGACTTGTGTTGTGAAGTTAAAATGAACAACGATATTTTTGTGTCTCTTTGTTATTTTTCTCGAAAGTGATGTTTCTACTAATTACCCATATTGTAGGTGTTTCAGTTTTCTACAAGACTTAAAGGTTTTTTATCAGCGTAAGGGTCGCATCTGTTAGTGTTATCGGATAGCAGAATTCATCTCTAGAATTTAAGCTTTCAATGCTACAGATTATTTTTCACACAGTCTTATGTGCCGCGATCTCGTATAAAGCACAGGTGTGGTGTCAACTTCCAAGGTTAAGGAAACAGGTGAGAATATCTTTGCATTTCTTTTGGTGATTGTGGTTAGCTTGGGCGAGAGTTGTAGCAGCAAGACATGTTATATAAAATAAGAAGATTTTGGGATCCAATATTCATGGTGCCTTCCACCCAGTTTGCTCAAGCTATTTCCCCCTTACATTCAAATACTTGTCTCACTTAGCATCTAATTAAACTGACGTAATAACGTGTTTTATCTAGGAAATAGCTGATAGCATTCGTTAGTTGACCCTTGCGTCGGTAAGAGGTATTAATAATGATAAAAACAATAATAATAATAATAATTATTATTATAATAATCCACTAATTGCTTAAAGCGCTGTACAACAATGATCAAACTATAAAATACGAAAGAGAATAGCTATTATAAAGAAATGAACTAAACTACACTACTAAAAACTAATCATCATAAGCGAATTTAAGTAAGTATGTCTTCAACTGCATTTTGAACTGGTCAACAGAGGTAACACTCCTGAGTTCAGGGGAAATTGATTCCATAGCCTAGGAGCAACTACAGAAAAAGCTCTACTGATCATCATACGTCTTACAAGACAATTTGGTTTTATAACTGAATTGATGATGTAAATTGACCAGTGTAAAGAGTTTCTATGTATCTGCCACGTGAACAACCTTTATTACATTTTTTTTTAAAATCCTTTCATTCCAGGTACGCCATTATTACCGCGTGACCTTTTCTCTTCTTGTCCCCGTCATGCCTCTCGGTCCCTCCCCCTTAGCGACTTCTTTTCCATGTTGTCCTTGCGACCCTGGGGCGTCTGGAATTCCCGGCATTCGTGGTATGCATTCGTTCCTGGAATGCCAGAATATCCTCGAGCAAATATGGATTTCTGGAAGGAAAAAAATCACCGAGCAGTGAATATTTCCCTAATGTTGCATAAAATTCCCGTAAGAAAAACTATTTCCAGTAGTTTCTCTGACGAAGGCCAATTTACGCTTTAACCTAAAAACGAGAATTAAAGTGGGATTGAAAATATAAGAAGGGTAATTTCCCGGAAATTTGTGTACAGAGATCAACTTTAACCGGAGCAATTTACTTCTTTATCGACCTGATAAACATAATTGAAATGTACTGAGCTTGTCGCAAGATAATGGGAATATTCTATTACACATTACAGTTACTAGAAAACCTGAACATCTCTCTCCGTGTTAAATTCAAGAAACAGTAGGAAAAGATAAAAAGATAACAATTCCTCTACTCGTAAAATAAAGATGCCAATTTTGTCTTTTAATAGCAATTAGCTTGGCAGACACGTGTGGTAAAGATTTCACAATTGAAAGATTCGTGATGTAAACATAGGAAAACCGCGATTTTTTAAAATAAATAATCGATCTTTAATCACCAAGTGTACCTCACATGGGTCTTTGTCAGCGCCAGTTTGTGAATTTTGTTGTTGAGGACTCGTAGTTGTTCCCACTGAACTGGCTCCTGGTTTGGACAAGAAAAATAAAGAAAGCAGCGAGGAGCGGTAGGTCCGCCAAACTCCGATGGTTACTTTGCACGAAAATTTTGTGTTCTTTGTAAAAATCCTCGCAGGCATGTATGAAATATCTTCTTCTTTTATTAAAATAATGACTCCCAAGAAAACAACTAAATTAGAATATAGGCACGTAGCTTTTGGTTAATAGTAAAAAGTTGTAGGTGGAGCTGTAGTCGAAAGTAGTTGCAGATAGAGTGACAGTTACAGTTGGAGTTAGAGAGAAAATACTGTCTGTAGACGATGCAGCAGTAAGGCATCATACATCAAAGACGAAAGCTTTGTGATCCAAGAATCTTAGTGCCTTCCGCTCAGCGAGTTTGCCTGAGCTAGTTTCTTTCTAATTTCCCAAAATTCTTTGCTCCTTTGATTGATTATAGTATTCATGTATTTTGAATCAATTTTAAAATAGAAAAAAACTTTTTAAACACGGTTTGTTTGATCACTGATCATGAGGCGGTGCAAAATATTTTCATCTCCAAACTCTATTAATGTCTTTTAAAGGCACAGAATTTGAGACTTGTGTTGAGCAGTTTGAATTAAGAGTGATATTTTTGCACAGTATAATACATTAAAGAAGAAAGCTTTTGTGATCCAAGACACCTGGTACTTTCCGCTCAGCGAGTTTGTTTAAGCTAATTTCTCCCTCAAGTCTCAACGTTCTTTTGTCCTTTGGTCGATTAAGATATTTGACCCATGTATTCAAAATGGATTCTAAAAATTGTTTGATGCACACTGATCATCAGGCGATGTGATAGATTTTCATCTTCAAATATTTGTTCAAGTGTTTGAAGGATGCAAATTGCAGACTTGTGTTGTGTAGTTAAAATTAAGAATATTATTTTTGTATTTCTTGTTGATCTCTAGATGTGATTTTTCTATAATCATCATTATTTTATGTGATTTGTTTGCATGAGACTTTAAGCCTTTTTATTGAGTTTTTACTGATTATGGAGTTTATCCAGGGTCTAATTTAATCCTTCAGTGCTCCAGATTGTTTATCACGCGGTCTCTGTGCCGCTATCTCTTATAAAGCATAGGTGTGGTGTCAACTTCCGAGGTTAAGAAAAACCTACCGATTGAGCATATAAGTGCGCATGTTTTTTTTGCAATCGTAGTTCGTGAGAGTTAGATAGGGTTAGAGGTGAATTTTATCAGAGACAGAATGCTTTAGATGTTTTAGCAGCAAGGCATAATAATGAAAGAAGACGCTTTTGTGATCCAAGGTTCTTCGTGCCTTCCGCCCATCAAATTAGTTGAAGCTATAGTTTCCACTAATGTCCTAATAATTATCTCACTGAGTATCTAACTGAATTGGAGCAATAACGTGTTACATTGAGGAAATGGAAGATAGTATCATGGAGAAGCTTCGCCATACACCGATGGTCACTTTGCGCGAATGCTTTATGTTCCCCATGAAATATCTTCCTTTAAAAAATGACAAGTCTATTAACGTCCTTTATAGAACCTCGTAAGACTTATTGTCAGTTACCATGTTAAATAAGAATCTTAATAAGAAAACTGTCGAGCAAAATGATACTATACTCGCAATCACACACGAGTTAACACTCTGATATCCTTATCGGTTCACTAGTGAAGCACGTACCGAGTAATGTTTCATACGTATTTATTCGATTAAACGCCGCCCTCCAATAAACGCTGCATTTTAAGGCAAAAAAAATTAATGAACGCCGTCCTCGAATAAACCCCGCATTATGATGCGGCGTTTATTCGAATAAAAGACTCAACAAACGCTTAGCAGATTGATCGATCACTACTTATATAATTAGGCAATGATATGCAGGTTTTTGGTTCATCGCTATCAACCTGGGACTCCTTCGAGTGTCACATCGAAGATAGCATTACTTACGCAATTGCAGTCCTTGTAGCGGTGGACGACCATTGCTTCCATAGCTGTTGGAAATTCTTAGTGAACCAGACACAAGTCCTTTTAAACTAACTAGTTCTGATGTCAAGGAAGTATATCCGACATTACATCTTTTGGACTCGGTTTGAAGAGGACAGTAAGATTGAAATTGAATGATATTGATTCATTTGATATAGTTATGATACTATTGTTTGCAATAAATGAATTAGATTTAAATTTGGTTCTTTTTGCTCCGTTCTCGATTGTGGTGTAATAATTCATAAACGAGGCAGTGTTTTATCAGGTTTTCTAAACACGAGGAAGTTGGTGAAAGCAAGAGACCGAAGGCGGAGTGCTTTTTCACATTTTTGGTTGTTGTTTTTTTCAATTGGCCTATCAAAAGGGTTTGATTCATCATCACTAAAATAAAAAAATTACAAAAAAAAAAAACAAAACAGAAAAAACATCACGCATATAATTAATTTTTGCTTTCTATTGTTGCATTATCACTTGTGCATATTTGCCAGTCAGTGTGATGAATAATAATAATAATAATAATAATAATAATAATAATAATAAGAACTTTATTTCTCCTACAAAATGGATCAGCTAGTACACGAGTAAAAGTTGGTATTAACCCATGTGTAGCAAAGGAAGTTTCACATAAATTATGCGCGAAAATTTGATCATTATGCTTCTGATCATGACCGTCACCCATGGCATCGTGCCGAGAATTATGCTTAAATTTTTCTTTCTGTTCAATTTGATAATTCAAAATAATAGCTTTTAAGAACCCCTCGACCTTCCGCCCCTCCCCACCGTATTCCTATCACCAACAGGTAACACTTGCTAACAATAAAAGGCTTACCGAAGTTCAGAACACAACATTTTACTTAACAAATTCCGAGCAAGAAGAGCAGGAAAAGCAGGCCGTATTGTTGAAAACACTCAGGATACAGAATTCATCTCTTGGTAAACTGTGACATCAAGGGATTTTTATGAAGTCACTTACTATAACATTATGCCGGTATAAGTCATCTGACCCTAATCAGTGTTCTTTAGAGAGGGAAAATATTTATTGTGGCCTAAATCTTCTCTGGACTCACCTTGAAATATATAGAGCATTACTCAGTGCCACGAAAATAAGGAATTTAGCAGAGAAATGATAATTACAGATTTGGTCGATGAAGCTTGAAGATACATGTATACCAGAGTAAACCCTTTTTTCATAAATGAGCATAGTGACCCTCCGCTCCCATTTCAAAAACTAGCTTCTAGGAAGTTAGAAGGACACTGTGACAAACGCTTTGAGGTAAGTTCTAATTAATAACCGGAACCGCTAATTATCTGTCACTTGACTAGGTCGGTCGATCAATGAATAGTGGCTGAAATACTCAATTTTACCTTCAGAATGTTTGAGCACGAACAAATTGAAGCTAGTGATAGGCACTGCCTTCTTTGTACTTTTTTAAAAAGTAATTCTATATTAACATTAATGGTAATAATAGTACTAACAATTACAGTGATGATAAAAAAAATTATTAGGATATACTAAGACAGAGGATAGCGTTGAAATCGTGCTTGATTGGACACTCAAATTCTGCATTTTCTTTCTTATTCACCTCTAAGCAACGCGCGCGGGATTTGCACCAGAAATTATTGTAGTCATTGCAAGAATAAATGAGTGTTCTTTTTGTGCTATATTAACTCAATGTTTTAGTATATACTAATTTACTAAAACAACCATTCAACTCAGTGTGGGTGGCAAGTGCGGATATTTTCTTCCCCGTCTCGTAGCTCGGAAAATATCTTCCACCAGCAACCTCCACTTTGATAAATATTTGTTAGTGATAGACTAGCTATGAACAGTCTCTCCTTCTCGGTGAAGTCTGACTTGCAATTAAAAAAAATCAGTAACCTTATGAACTCAGATGCTGAAACCCTATTATCTCATACCCCAATCACAAAAAATGTAGGGAAAATGTTTAGTGAAAACGATGTTTGTGACAAAAAGTTAGAAAGCAAGGCCAGTTATGAAACAATAAAACATTGTTCACCATTCCTTTTATTAAAACGACAGAAGTAATCAGGACTGGGCTCTAGACACTTCCTCTATCATTATCCGTGATACTGATTGCCATCCAGTGAAAGCATCACCCAGTCTATTACCACTTGGACACTGTCCTACCCATAACTCCACAGTAACCCTGCCTTGTGGAATGTTTTCACAGTATCCCTCAAATGATCTGTGATGAAGCAGATCAGGATTCCCCGATAGCCAGTGATTGTACACAACAGCCTCAATTGTCATTGGTCCACTGCATTCATTTCCATTAAACTTAAAGAACCACCGATTGCATTTAGTTGAACTGCCATAGACTCTTGTATTTCCCTGGAATGAGACTTTTATAGCTGTATCAGACTGCAGCTTGTTGAATGAGCAATCCTATCAAAAATGCCATGAATACAGTCTTAGTGCGAAAAAAAAAGAAGTTCTATAATAATATTATAGGAAACAATTTTATGATGACCTTTTCCTGCTGCTAGCATGCACAGAATTGTTAATTGATATTTTTAGTTTGGCTGCATTTCTCAGAAGTCTCCTTCAGAGATGGCCATGACAATTCGGCTCTAACTCTTAATTTATTTTCATTGCATTTTCTAAATATTTCTGTACCTTAATCTTTCCACTATCTCTATTATCATTCAGATTTTTCCACACACACTGTTTCCAGTTGGTCTGTGACACTGCACTATTCACGATTTCTCCTTTCTCTCCTTTAGATCCCTGCTCTCCTTTCACGCCCTTGATTCCTGGCGGTCCACTGCTGCCACGTGATCCTTCGTCACCTTTCTCTCCTTTTATTCCCATCATTCCAGGTGCACCATTTTTACCAAGTGACCCTGCATTTCCTTTTTGTCCTCTTGTTCCCGTCATACCTCTCAGTCCCTTGACACCAGGCTCCCCCTTAGCTCCACCTTTTCCTTGTTGTCCTTGCGGCCCTGGAGCGCCAGGAATTCCCGGCATTCCTGGTATGCCATTCGATCCTGGAATCCCAGAAAATCCGGGAGCAAAAATGGATTTCTGAAAAAGAAGAAAGAACATATAATTATTGAATGGATGTACCGTACATCAAGAAACTGCTGTGCTATTTCGGCGGACATGTAAATATCAATAAACATCAGTGATGTTTATTGATATCTACGTGTCCGCCTCAGTAGCACAGCAGTTTCTTCAGAAGCTAATCACGTTGGGAATTTAGCTTCGTTTTAGAAGAAACAGCGCGGAACATTGGATGATCTCATACCGTTGTGGAGATATTCCTAAAAGAAAACTTTTTCAAGCAATTTCCTCCTTTGTCTTTGAGACTCATGATTGATGAGGGATTTGTTTTTTGCTTAGCTTGGTAGACATGAATTGTAAACTGAGGTATGACAAATGAACGCTTCATCAAGTACATGCGATTTCGTAGTAAATAATCGTGGATAAAGTATGCTTAAGAATACCTCACATGGGTCTTTGTCAGCGCCAGCTTGAGGATTCTGTTGTTGAGGACTGGTGGTTGTTCCCACGGAACTTACTCCTGTTTTGGATGAGAAAAATAACAATACAGCGAGGATCAGAAGTTTCGGCATACTCCGATGGTTACTTTGCGTGAATAGTTCGTGCTCTATGACTGAAATATATATCTCCTTATGTACTCGCCTATTTATATCCTACCGAATTTCATTATAAAATAACAACCTTAATTAAAAAGCGCTGGAGCTAAATGATAAGGATGTCTGAAGCTACTTGAACTCGCACACCAGGTCAACAACTTGACTGTGATATCCTTATCAGTTCACTAATGAAGCACGTACTGACCAACAGACCAATGTTTCACTCATGTTCAGGAAATTACGCAGAAAAATCTGGGCCACAAAATCTACCTACTCGGATCAAACAAGAAATATTGAGAATAAAAGGTCGATATGGTCTGTGATATGATGTTCATTAGTCCTTAGCTCGATTTCGGTATTCATGTTATTGGATCCATTCTAAAATAGTATAGACATTTGCAAATGCCGCATGTTAGACTCAAACTTATCATGAAGTGGTGTGTTATATTTTGTCGACATTTCAATGATAGTACAAATTGCAGACCCGTCTCAATGATATTAAATTTAACTGAAACTTTAATGTGTTTGATTGAAGAAACAGGTGATAGCACCCATAAGCGAACGGGTCGGGGGAGCTGGGAGGCTGTCAACCCCCCACCTCTCCGCCTCCCAAATTTTAGGCAACTCAGATTTTTCGGGCAGCAAAAGAAATTTTGGCAAAGCCAATTTTTACAAAAGTTTCCATGTTTCTTTTCGTCTTTTTTTTTCTTTCAAAGAGACAATTATTAATTTAAACTTAAGTAGACGTGGTAAAGCCAGTTAAATTCGTCTGCGGACTGTGAGTGCTGAGAGTAATTCTGAGCAACACTTATAGTCTGTGCCGATATCTTTAGGGGATGACGGTCGATGTCATCTGCACACATAACCATTCAGACCTTACGCTAGTGTCGTAGTCAAGAAAGTTCCAACAGCGTATGGCAGATAGTGTCAGCAATGAGTCTTACAATTAAGGACTAGTAAACCAGTTCTCAGTTTGAATTACGGGAAACCAGGGCACTCAGACAAACGCCATCGCGCAGCATTCAAGACCTTGTAGGTGATCACGTGCAAACGCAGCTGACACCGTAATCGCACCACCGGATGAACACTTACTATGCGTCCATCGGCAAGGTGCTGACCGAGCTTGAGCCCAGGTTCAGTGCAAAAGAACAGGAAATAATCTGTGCTTTGGGAAATATCTGTCACAGTGAAACACCGGATAAAGAAAGCTTCTTCCGCGATGCTAAATTTTACAAAATCGACGACGAGATTCTGGAAGTTGAGAAGAAAATGTACGCGGCTTTCGTCTTGTGCGCGGATAAGGTCACATGACTGTTTCAGAGATGTTTAGGGTAATGCACGAGAATGATCTATTTGATACATTCCCTACCTGCTACATCGTGTTCCACAGATCTATCATTCAGTCCGTAGCCGGCGCTGATTGAAAACTTACCTCTGTAGCACCATGGAGCAACAACGTGTCAGTAGCATCTCACTTATTAACATTAAAAGGGCATATGGCAACTCTGTAGTCAAAAATAGATCGTATTATGGATATCTCCAGCCGTCGGAATGGCAGAGACAGCTATACAATTCTTTTGACGTGTGTTTTGGGCTCATGTGATATTTTAATAGGAAAAAATATATTTATTTCGTATGTAGGCCTATGTTAGTTTATCATATGACCCTTCTTCCTCTTCGACTGTTTCATAAAAATTTCGGCAACTTTCAAAATTTTTTTGTGCAAGTGGTTCACTCCCTCTCCTCCCCTCCTGGCAAAAAATGGCACGAACCGGCCCCACGATAGCATTGGTTTGTTTGACCCACCATTAAATATCACAGATAACAGTGCTGTAATTAACAAACTGCGGCGGAATAAAAGCAGTCAAGCCTTTAGATGTTCTGGAGAGTGTTTCTGTGGACTCTGAACGCCTGATATCATGTGGTCGATTACCGTGTTCATGCTTGTATTGAGGCGATGAGATATATTTTCATCTCCAAAATCTACTTTTGTGTATTAATGGTACAAGTTGCAAACTCGTGTTGTGAAGTTAAAATTAAGAACGATATTTTCTACGAGACTTAAAGGTTTTTTTATCAGCGTTAGGGTCACATCTGTTACTGTTATCGGATAACGAAATTAATCTTTAGAATGTAAGTCTTCAATGCTTCAGATAATTTTTTACAAAATCTTATGTGCCGCTATCTCGCTGGAATGAATAATTAGACTGCAGCTTGTTAAATGAGAAATCCCATAAAATATGCCGAGAAGACAGTCTTAGTGGAAAAAATATGTTATATAAGAATGTTACAGGAAATAATTTGATGATGACCTTGTACTTTTCCTGTCTGCTTGAATGCGCAGAATTGTTAATTGATATTTTTATTTTGGCGGCATTTCTCAACATTCCCTTTCAGAGATGGCCATGACAAATTGGCTCTAACACTTGATTTTATTTCACTGCATTTTCTGGATATTTCTGTTCCTTAATCTTTCCACGACCTCCATCATCATTAAGACTTTGTACCACGCATACAGTCTCCAGTTGGTCTGTGACAAAGTAGCATTCACGCTTTGACCAGCCGTCTGACTGATATGAAATTTATCTAAAACTTTAATGTGTTTGATTGAAGAAACAGATGATATAGCACCCATAGGCGCCGAGGGAATTGGGGGCTGGCAACACTCCCTCCTCACCCCCCCCCAAATTTTGGGAAAATAGTGTCAGTAATGGGTCTGAAAATTACGAAGTGGCCCCTGCACCTATGATATCATTGGTTAGTTTAACCCGTCATTTAATATCACAGATACAGAAACAATTAACAAACTGCGGCAGGATAAAAGCGCTCAAACCCTTAGATGTTCAGGAGACTATGAAGCGCCTGATATCATGTTTATTTGTTCTATGGTCTATTACTGTACTCATACTTACATTGAGGCGGTGAGATACATTTTCATCTCCAAAATCTGTTTTTGTGCATCAATGGTACAAATTACAGACGATTTTTTTTTTTGTCTCTCTTTGGTATGTTCTCGGAAGTGATGTTTCTACTAATTACCACTGTTTTAGGCGTTTCATTTATCTACAAGACTTAAAGGTTTTTTTTATCAGCGTAAGGGTCACATCTGTTACTGTTTTCGGATAACGGAATTTATCTCTAGAATGTGAGCCTCAATGCTTCAGATTATTTTTCACACAGTCTTATGTGCCGCTGGAATGAGACTTAAATAGCTGTATCAGACTGCAGCTTGTTGAATAAGCAAGCCCGTTAAAAATGCCGAGAAGACAGTCTTAGTGCAAAATAAGAGTGTTGTAGGAAAAAAATTTTGACGATGACCTTGTACTTTTCCTGCCTGCAAGAATGCACAGAAATGTTAATTGATATATTTGGCGGCATTTCTCGAAAGTCTCTTTCAGATATGGCCACGACAAATTAATTTATTTTTTATTGCATTTTCTGGATATTTCTGTACCTTAATCTTTCCGCTATCTCTATCATCATTCAGATTTTTCCACACACACCCAGTTGGTCTGTGACAATGTACCATTCACGCTATTAAGTCGTTTAAATATCACAGATAACAGTGTTGTAATTAACAAAATGCTTCAGGATAAAAGCGGTCAAGCCCTTTGATGTTCAGGAGAGCGTTTCTGCAGACTCTGAAGCGCCTGATATGGTCGATTACGGTATTCATGCTTATATTGGGGCGGTCAAATATATCTTCATCTCCAAAATCTGTGATATTGTATTATTTGTACAAATTCCAGAACTGTGTCGAGAAGTTACAATCGAGAACGATATTTTTGTATCTCTTTTGGTATGTTCTCCGAAAGTGATGTTTCTATAATTACGACTATTTTAGGTGTTTCACTTTTCGAAAAGAGTTAATGGTTTTTTATCAGCGTCAGGGTCACATCTGTTTTTTTCGGAGAATGGAATTTATCTCTAGAATGTAAGCCTTGAATGCTTCAGATTATTTTTCACACAGTCTTATATGCCGCTATC
Organism: Pocillopora damicornis; assembly: GCF_964200805.1. NCBI lineage: Eukaryota > Metazoa > Cnidaria > Anthozoa > Scleractinia > Pocilloporidae > Pocillopora > Pocillopora damicornis. Next base: position 7,896,981 of record NC_142674.1, on the reverse strand, counting down.
TCGCAGAAAGCACGGGTGTGGTGTCAACTTCCAAGGTTAAGAAAACACAACCAAGTGAGAATATCTTTGCATATCTTTTGGTGATTGTAGTAAGCTAGGGCTAGAGTTGTAGCAGCGAGTTTGCTCAACCTATTTCCCACAAACGTTCAAATACTTGTCAAACTTAGCATCTAATTAAACTGGCGTAATAACGTGCTTTATTTAGGAAATAGGTGATAGCACTCATCAGCTTGACTCCTTTTTCAGATATCACCGATAACAGTGTTTTAATCAGCAAAAGGCAGCAGGAAAAGGCGGCCAAGCCCTTAGATATTCAAAGAGGGTAATTTTATAACTGTGGTACTGCGTCAGTGAGGGGTATTACAAGACAATTTGTTTTTATCAACTGAATTGATAATGTAAATTGACCATCGTAAAGAGTTTCTAAAGCATTTCCCACGTGAACCTTCATTACCTTTATATCCTTTTAACCCCATCATTTCAGGGGCACACCGGTCACCACGATCCCTTGACACCAGGCTCTCCCTTAGATCCATCTTTTCCTTGATGTCCTTGCGGCCCTGGGACGCCAGGAATTCCCAGCATTCCTGGTATGGCATTCGACCCTTGAATCCCAGGAAATCCGAGAGGAAAAATGGATATCTGGAACCAGAAAAACATATACTGATTGGGTGGAAAAAAAAAAAACAACAACGAAAGAAAACAGTTTTAGTGAAGATAAATTTCATATAACGATACTAGGGAATAAATTGAAGATATTTTCGGTATTTCCTTTCTTTGATTGTTCCACTGTATTAATTATCATTGCTTTCCACGCGCAATGTTTCCAGTTGGTCTGTGACGCTGCACTATTCACGATTTCTCATTTGTCTCCTTTAGATCCCTGCTCTCCTTTCACACCCTTGATTTCTGGCGGTTCACTGATACCACGTGATCCTTCATCGCCTATATCTCCTTTTATTCCCATTATTCCGGTTGAACCATTAATCTAGTTATACATTTGTCAGGTTTGACCAACGGTGCCAAGTAACCCTTAATTTCTTTTTTTCTCTTCTTGTTACCATCATCCCTCACGGTACCTTGACATCGGGCTCTTCCTTAGCTCCCCACAAAATACTCAATTTTTTAACCTAAAAATTTGTAGTTTTCGCTCCTCATTTAAGTTTGTGTCGATGCAGTCATGGCACCAACCAATGAGAGGCAATATTAACTATTATTACTGGACGTCTTGGCTTTTTAGGACTTTTTCGGGTGTTTTTGTCTTCGTCTTTCAAATTATTTGTCTCTTTGGCTTCATCATAAACTCCTGAATTTTTGTTTGGTTAAGGCAGAAGTATAAATACCACTCACAAGTTTGGGCTGTAACGAAGGGATTCCTCTTGATTCTGCATCCTGTTATCCGCGATTGCGTTAAGGTTTAGTCGTGAATCAGGGGAAGCATACAAACACACCCACCAGACTCATAAGCTTATCGTTCTTTGACTTCTTTCTTGTTTACAAGAACGTTATGCGTAGTAAGTAGTAAAGAGACCAGCGGTTAAAAGTTCCAGGTTTTTAGTACCTCAAAATGCTGTCTTTCAACATAGCGGCCGTTTGAAATTACAGCAGGCTTTTTTTACCTTTGAGCATTCCATGTTTCAAGAAAAAAAACCATTAAATGGCCCATTGCTGTAGCTGGAATTGAGCCATTTATGATGAAGATTTGCAATGGAAAGGAAAGTTTTTGTGAGTATGCTGAACTATAATTAATCTTGTACGTTGATCTGGTAAAAGTACTGTCTTCTTTTATTTATATATTTTTTAATTAATCAATGCGTTATCAACAGTACGAACAAATTTTAATTTAAGTGGGTCATTATTTTTTGTATAATTCTCCATATGAACTATTTTTGAAACTGTTTGAAAGGGCGCTGTTGATTTTTCCTTTCGTAGTCGCAAAATGACTGCTTTAGATTTCCGCACAGCTCCATACTTCATTATGCATACAGTACTTGGATAATGGAAATAATGGCGTAAAGATTAGACAGTCGCTGTGACTACGGCTTTGTTTTAAAGTATAGGACTTCAGCCACCATCAGAAACGTTGGCATTTGCAAAGTGGGAAAAATTGAAATTTTTTTGAAATCTTTAAATTTTAAATGTTTCCTTTAATTTTAAATTGTCTTCGATAGAGATTTGCTACAAAAATTAATCAGCTGACGCAAAAGGAGAAACAGAAACTGTCATTTCTGACGGTCATACTTTGTTAACCCTTTTACTCCCATGAGTGACCAAAACAGAGTTTCTCCTTACAATATCAATACAATATTAAGCAGAAAAGTGATGAGGATATATCAAAATATCAAGAAGCAATTGTTAGTTGATCCAATACCAAGTTCTCCAAACTCACATCACATGAATTGTATGGCAGACAGTAAAGAGAATTACTAATGAGATCTTGGGAGTGAGAACATTAACCAAAAAGTAGACAAATGAAGATCAAACCTCTCACCTGTATGTCCTACAGATGAAGTTTATTTCAGAAAAGAGTTAGAAAGATGTCTAGAAAGAAGAAAACAAGAACAAAAAAGCACAAATAAACAGCAGAGTGTAGAACCATAAATTTTGAGGATGCCTGCTGGGGTATCGTGGCCTCAATATTTAACTTTCTTTGCAGTCAGTTTAGAAACTTGCCCGGCAGGTAGTCATGTGGTGCACTTGTACTACAGACGAAATCTGGTGAGATTGTTTTGTTGTCTTTGTTTTGTGATTCATGAACTTAGGAGATCCTGGCTGGATAAACTACTCTTTGATTTACCAACATTTCGGCAAGGTTTCCTTTGTAATTTTTTGCACCTCTAAAACAAAACTTGTCTGAAAGATCAGCTTAGTTGTGTTCGTTTGTAGTGGAGAAACTTGACTCTCTATTCTTAAGATTTGCTTTTTTTAATTCTCCCGAGCTGCTGTATATATTAACATTTGTTATAAAGCTTAGAGAATTAAAATTGTACCCATTAAGCTAAATCATTTGTACTACTTGCTTACTGAATGATGCAGTGGAGTTATGGAGAGAAATTCCACATTAATCACTTTTTGGGATTGGTTGTATGTTTCACTGATTGTCAATAATTAACCAGAGCCGCCATTTCTAGGTGAAGTTCTTCGTTGGTGGAAATTTTCCACTTGCAGACATGGAAACCCTGATCAAAAGGGGGCAAAATTGTTATGAAAAAGTTTTGATTCTGTGAAAAGCCAACCTATTCCAAGCTATAATTCATGAAGTACACATTTAGCTTCTGAATGAATTCTTCTCTGCCATATGTTACAAAAAGCGACTGAGGACTGAGAGAGAGTAAGGATTAAACACGAAAATGGGAATAATATGTTTTATTAACTTACCTAATTGCATTCAATGAGGTCAAGTAAAGGACAATACAAAGTGATGTAAAGCAAAGGGAGTTTATTTTGTGGTCATGTATTCTTAAAATCTACAATAAAACCTTACTTTGCTCAATAAATCTTTTTACTTTTTTCAAACCCTTTAAAATATTTCAAAATCTGTAATACAACAGACATCTGAAAGGCAAGAGTAATATTTATACTCTTGTTATGAGCTTGGGCTGTCTGTGCTCACTGAACAAACACGATGGAGAAAATATATTTCCATAAAAAGAAACTAGCTGTGAATACAATCTAATTTAAAAATATTGAATTAATTTTAAAATTCAATGATAAACATTTTCCCTTCAATTTGTTATCATGCTATGAATCTTTTGTCTTCATTTAATGTTTTTAAAGGGTTTCAAAACTATTTTTCAAGATACGGAGAAAAAGATGATAGAAATAATGGAAAAAAAGTGAGAGATTATATCTGGTTTGTAATGTAGCCAAAAATAATAAGAAGCACATACAGTTTTATCACTAATGATTAAAGTAACTATCATTTTGTGGACTCACACATATGTCAAACAGTTTTATTGTAATACAGAGACAAACTTAAAATAATTCTGTAAAAAATTTTTAAGGGGGTGTAGGTATGTACCGGTACATAGAATAAACTAAATAGTACAAAGAAAGGTACATGTGATCGAAAAGAAGCCGAAGGTTTAAATTGGACTAAAGGAATCTTCATAACATCCAACATTATCAGGGCAAAATAGTATTTGTGACAAACAGCAACTTCAATTTTTATGTGGTATGGAGAATGTGAGAAAATTATGAATCTAAAATAATGGATAAATGAAAAAGAGAATATTCCACTCCAGTCCTTAGGTGAAGTTAACAGGGCTGATTAGGACTGGGCTCTAGACACTTCCTCAATCATTATCCGGGATACTGAGTTCCATCCAGTGTAAGCATCACCCAGTGTATAAGCAGGACACTTTCCTACCCATAACTCCACAGTAACCCTGCCCTGTGGAATGTTTTCACAGTATCCCTCAAATGATCTGTGATGAAGCAAATTAGGATTCCCAGATGGCCAATAGTTGTGCACAACAGCCTCAATTGTCATTGATCCACTGCATTCATTTCCATTAAACTTGAAGAACCACCTGTTGCATTTAGAAGAGCTGTGTACTCTCATATTTCCCTGGAATGAGAATTTAATGGCTGTATCAGACTGCAGCTTGTTGAATGAGCAATCCTATAACAAATGCCAAGAAGACAGTCTTAGTGGAAAAAAAAATGCTTTATAAGAGTATTATAGGAAACAATTTGATGATGACCTTGTACTTTTCCTGTCTGCTAGAATGCACAGAATTGTTAATTGATATTTTCAGTTTGATAGCATATCTCTTAAGTCTCTTTTTTGAGATGACCATGACAAATTGGCTCTAACACTTAATTTATTTTCATTGAATTTTCTAGATATTTCGGTACCTTAATCTTTCCACTATTTCTATCATCATTCAGATTTTTCCACACACACTGTTTCCAGTTGGTCTGTGACGCTGCATTATTCACGATCTCTCCTTTCTCTCCTTTAGATCCCTGCTCTCCTTTCACACCCTTGATTCCTGGCGGTCCACTGCTGCCACGTGACCCTCCATGACCTTTATCTCCTTTAATTCCCATCATTCCAGGTGCACCAGTTTTACCAAGTGACCCGGAATTTCCTTTCTGTCCTCTTGTTCCCGTCATACCTCTCGGTCCCCTTACACCAAGCTCCCCCTTAGCTCCATCTTTTTCCTGTTGTCCTTGCGGCCCTGGAGCGCCAGGAATTCTCGGCATTCTTGGTATGCCATTCGATCCTGGAATCCCAGAGAATCCGTGAGCAAAAATGGATTTCTGGAAAAGAAAAAAAGAACATAATTATTGAATGGACATACTTGATGTTTATTGATATTTGCGTGGTCGCCGAAGTAGCACAGCAGTTTCTTTGAAAACTAATCACGTTAAGAATTAAGCTTCGTTTTTGGAGAAACAGCTCGGAACATTGGATGATCTCATACCGTTCTGGAGATATTCCTAGGAGAAAACTTTTTCCAGGAATGTTCTACTTTCTCTTTGAAAACTTATGATTGATGAGGGATTTGTTTTGCGCCTAACTTGGCAGACATGAGTGGTAAACTGAGGTATGACAAATGGACGCGTCATGAAGTACATGCAATTTTGTCGTAAATAATCGTAGATAAAGCATGCTTAAGATTACCTCACATGGGTCTTTGTCAGCGCCAGTTTGTGGATTCTGTTGTTGAGGACTGGTAGTTGTTCCCACGGAACTTACTCCTGTTTGGATGAGAAAAATAACAAGGCAGCGAGGATCAGAAGCTTCGCCATACTTCTATGGTTGTTTCGCGCGAATGCTTCGTGGTCGCTGTAAAATATCTCCTTATGTACGTGCCTATTTATATCCTACTGAATGTCATTTAATGCAAACCGTCAGTTATCACGTTGAAATAACAACTTTAATCAAACAGCGCTGGAGCTAAATGATAAGGATGTCTGAAACTACTCGAACCCACACACCTGGTAAACAACTTAACTGTGATATCCTTATCAGTTCACTAATGAAGCACGTACTAACCAACAGACCAATGTTTCACTCAGATTCAGAGGAATTACGCACAAAAATCTGGGCCACAAAATCTACCTACTCTGATCAAATGAGGAATGTTGAGAAGGAAAGTTCGATACAGTCTATGGTAGGATGTTCATTTGTCCTTGGCTCGATTTCGGTATTCATGTCATTGGATCCATTCCAAAATAGTATAAACCTTTTTAAACGCCGCATGTTAGACTCAAACTTATCATGAGGTGGTGTGTTCAAAATCTGTCGACATTTATAATTAGTGATGGTACAAATTGCAGACCGTCGCAGTGATAAGAAATTTAACTGAAACAAATTTGGGCAACTCAGATTTTTTGGGCAGCAAGAGAAACTTTGGCAAAGCCAATTTTTACAAAAGTCTCCATGTTTCGTTTCGTCTTTTTCTCTTTGCAAGAGACTTTTTTTATTTTAAACTTAAGTAGGCGTGGTAAAGCTAGATAATTCATTTTCGGACTGTGAGTGCTGAGAGTAATTCTTAGCAACACTTATAATCTGTACTGATATCTTCGGGGGAAGACGGTCGATGTCATCTGCAGCTCTAGAAATGCCGACATGACCTTACAGACCGTACGCCAGTGTCGTAATGAAGAAAGTTTCAACAGCGGAAGGCAAATACTGTTAGCAATAGGTCTGAAAATTAAGAGGTGGCTAACCAATTTTCAGTGTGAATAACGAGAAGCCAGGGCACTCAGGCAAACGCCACCGCGCAGCCTTTAACACCTTGTAGGTGATAACGCGCAAATTCAAACGCAGCTGACATCGGAATTGCACCACCGGATGAACACTTACTATGCGTCCATCGACAAGGTGCTGACCGAGCTTGAGCCCAGGTTCAGTGGAAATGAACATGAAATAACCTGTGCTTTGGGAACTCTCTGTCGCAGTGAAACAACTGATAAAGAAAGCTTCTCCTGCGTTGCTAAGTTTTAAGAAAATAGACGGCGAGATTTTGGAAGCCGAGGAGAAAATGTACGCCAGTTTTCGTCGTGTGCGCGGATTAGGTCACATAACTTTTCCAGAAATGCTAAGGGTAATGCACGAGAATTATCTATTTGATACGTTTCCAGAGTGTTCTAAAGTGGTACATATCCTTGCAGCGATACCTGCTACATCGTGTTCTACAGAACGATCATTCAGTCCGTTGTCGTGATTGAAAACTTACTGTCTCAATATAACTCGAGTAACATCGTACTTATTAACATTAAAAGGGCATATGCCAACTCAGTAGTCATGGATGGATCGTATCATTGATATCTTCGGCCGTCGAAATGGCAGAGACCGCTATTTCTTTTAACGTGTTTTAAGGGCCCGTATGATGTAGGCCTATGTTAGTTTATTATATGACCCTTGTCACTCTTCGGCTGTTTCATAAAAATTTGGGCAACTTGCAAGAATTTTTATTGAGACGGTGAAATCTGTTTTCACCTCCTAAATCTGTTTTTGTGTATAAATGGTACAAATTGCAGACTTGTGTTTTGAAGTTCAAATTAACAACGATATTTTTGTATTTCTTTCTGGTATGTTCTTGGAAGTGATCTTTTTATAATTACCATTATTTTAGGCGTTTTATTTTTCTAAAAGACTTCAAGGTTTTTTATTAGCTTAAGGGTCACATCTGTTTTTTTTTTTCAAATTTATTTCTAGAGCGTAAGTCTTCAATGTTCAGATTATTTTTCACGCAGTATTATGTGCTGCTATCTCGCTGGAATGAATGAGTAACAGACTGCAGCTTGTTGAATGAGCAATCTTATAAAAAATGCTGGGAAGACAGTCTTAGCGCAAAAAAATGTTTGATAAGAGTGTTTTAGGAAATAATTTGATGATGACCTTGTACTTTTCCTGCCTGCTAGAATGCACAGAACTGTTAATTGATATTTTTAGTTTGGTGCACAGCTCCATGCTTCATTATGCATACAGTACTTGGATAATGAAAATAATGGCGAAAAGAGTAAATTGTCTCTGGGACTACGGCTTTGTTTTTAAGAGGCTGTCTCTCTTATTTTCACCCGGTCAATTTTGCGTCAAAAATAATTTTTCCTGAAACTCTGTCAACAGAAAGACTTTACCTAGGAAAGAACTAAATTAGATTTGGTTTGATTCGAAATAATTTTCTGACTGCATTAGGGGCCATAATTATTTTCCAGTCCGTAGGGACCGTCGCAACGTCTCGAAAATTGAAAAATAGGCATATTTTGTAACATTGTAAAATATTTGATTCGCATAGTTAAGCCACAGAATTTATATCAGATTGCTTAAAAACCTTTCTAGTGTTCCAAGAAAGTTAGAATTTTCCCTCTCAATATATTTGAAAAGGCGAATTTTAGCATATTCTGATCACTAGAAATCGCCATCGGCCGATGGCCGTAAATAACCTTGATTTAGACGTTAAGTTTTAGGATTTGGGACCTGGTTGACGATTCTATCCTACACAGCCGTTAAGTTTAGACCTGTATCGGTAAAAATATGCAAAAATCCCTGTACGTTTTCGATTTTTCAAAAGTTATGGCCGTTTGAACCAGCACATGTACGAGCATTCGCGATTTTTTCGCCTACACCAAAATCGAACCACTGGAGCAGATTTCGTCATAAATACGGCTTACTCGCTTTGCAGCCCGGCTTCATGGCTCACTTCAGAATTTTTCTAATAACCAAATTAGCGAAATCCATGATAACTTCAACAAATAGCAAGGTATTGCCTTCGAAAAGTAGGCGGCATCCATCGTGATTCGTGGTATCAAAACAAATGTCGGAATTGGCCACATTTCGCGGTGAATCACCCATTTAACATCGCTGCAGAGCTGAATTTTTTCCAAAATCAGAATATAAACTCTCCATGTCTGGAAGCTGAGGGAGAAATGAAGGTTTTAGGCTTCTGAAGTGAAGAAATAATCGCTTAAATTTAGGTCCAGTTCGATGTTATACTGTTCTCACAAAGGTCCGCACAAAAGAGAAGACCGCTGATAGCTTGTGCCGTACGTTGTGCCGTATGGTTTTGTTTTGTATCCCAATGTAATATTTGGGGAGAACAATTTTGGACGAAAAGAATAAAAGCTTTTACCTGGAGTTTGATATCATATAATTAATAAATCAATTTCAAATAACCTGAGCTTACTTCTCTCGGTTCCGCGTCGATTGTGTCCACAGAACAGCAACCTGTCAATAGCCGGAGAAATCGGCTACCAACGTGTTAAAAACTTGACACATGCTTCGTATGAACAGATGTTATAAGTCGTGAAAGAAAGTGATCCTCGCAGTAATATGCACTACTTAGGCAGTAGTGAAAATAAGGCCTGAAAAAAAAATTCAGGCCTGTACGGGATTTGAACCCATGACCTCTGCGATGACCTCTGCGATACCTCTCCCATGACCTCTGCGATACCGTTGCAGCGCTCTACCAACTGAGCTAACAAGCCATTGAATTTCTGAAGTGTGTTACTGTGGTAACGTTCACAGAGGTCCTACGTATCGTAGCAGATTGGATGTGAGACTTTGATCTCTTTGTTAACTTTGTCTACCAGATCTTGCTCCTCGGAATTTTCCTGGACGCATTGGATATCTTCCTCCTCATCCAGCGATATCCCGATCACACCCTGATCTTTTCGCCGCATAATCAGAATCTCAAGGGTTTTATGATCCTCCTGAAAAGCGTGTAGTCAAGCGTCGTTCAAAGGGCAGCAAGGAAACAGAGAGTACAACGCAATTGTTTGAATGCTCTGTGTTCGGATGTGTTGAAGTGTTCGAAACCTTTTCGCAGCTGGAGCTGCACCTGGACGTTGGAAAGCATACAGTCAGCAGGTTAGGCCAGTATGACGCAATCAAAAGGGACTGGGCCCTTAAGTTCTCGTCGATAGGTACCGCTGGTATCGAGTGTTCGAGCTGTTCGTTAGATTCCAGTACACCACTCACTTCTCCCGTGGATACTTCGCCCCACTCGTCTCTACGAACAGGATGGGCCGTAAGCAAACCAAGGGGCAGCGTTAGATTTTCAGAGAAGGTAAAAGAATACCTAACGGCACGGTTTACAAGTTGCAGTGGACATGTGAAATGCGAAAAATGAATCAAATGCACGTTTGTTCACTAGAGAACAGTGGCTGACAGAGAGCCAAGTTCAGAGCTTTTTCTCCCGGCTAGCAGCAATGCGGCGAAAAGATCAGGGTGTGATCGGGATATCGCTGGATGAGGAGGAAGATATCCAATGCGTCCAGGATAATTCCGAGAGACAAGATCTGGTAGACAAAGTTAACAAAGAGATCAAAGTCTCACATCCAATCTGCTACGATACGTAGGACCTCTGTGAACGTTACCACAGTAACACACTTCAGAAATTCAATGTGGTTTTGTTGAGAGCCATCTGTAGTCATTTTGAGATCCCTGTAAAATTGAGAGACAAACTGTCGGACGTGATTAGTGATTAAACAAACTGTCGGACGTGATTAGTGATTTTCAATGTGTTTCTCAGTAGACTTATGTAAACAATGTCTTATACGGTGGCTGAAAGTGTAGAATATGCTCTACAGGTACAAACTACCTTTACTTCCGACATCAAGTTCTGACGGCGTTGTTATAGTGTATTATATTATAATATCTAGTAGTCAGTGAAATGTTTTGATGAAATCGATTGAAAATTTACCAAAAGCAACACTTATAACATCTGTTCATACGAAGCATGTGTCAAGTTTTTAACACGTTGGTAGCCGATTTCTCCGGCTATTGACAGGTTGCTGTTCTGTGGACACAATCGACGCGGAACCGAGAGAAGCAAGCTCAGGATATTTGAAATTGATTTATTAATTATATGATATCAAACTCCAGGTAAAAGCTTTTATTCTTTTCGTCCAAAATTGTACATTGGGATACAAAACAAAACCATACGGCACAACGTACGGCACAAGCTATCAGCGGTCTTCTCTTTTGTGCGGACCTTTGTGAGAACAGTATAACATCGAACTGGACCTAAATTTAAGCGATTATTTCTTCACTTCAGAAGCCTAAAACCTTCATTTCTCCCTCAGCTTCCAGACATGGAGAGTTTATATTCTGATTTTGAAAAAAATTAAGCTCTGTGGCGATGTTAAATGGGTGATTCACCGCGAAATGTGGCCAATTCCGACATTTGTTTTGATACCACGAATCACGATGGATGCCGCCTACTTTTCGAAGGCAATACCTTGCTATTTGTTGAAGTTATCATGGATTTCGCTAATTTGGTTATTAGAAAAATTCTGAAGTGAGCCATGAAGCCGGGCTGCAAAGCGGGTAAGCTGTATTTATGACGAAATCTGCTCCAGTGGTTCGGTTTTGGTGTAGGCGAAAAAATCGCGAATGCTCGTACATGTGCTGATTCAAACGGCCATAACTTTTGAAAAATCGAAAACGTACAGGGATTTTTGCATATTTTTACCGATACAGGTCTAAACTTAACGGCTGTGTAGGATAGAATCGTCAGCCAGGTCCCAAATCCCAAAACTTAACGTCTAAATCAAGGTTATTTACGGCCATCGGCCGATGGCGATTTCTAGTGATCAGAATATGCTAAAATTCGCCTTTTCAAATATATTGAGAGGGAAAATTCTAACTTTCTTGGAACACTAGAAAGGTTTTTAAGCAATCTGATATAAATTCTGTGGCTTAACTATGCGAATCAAATATTTTACAATGTTACAAAATATGCCTATTTTTCAATTTTCGAGACGTTGCGACGGTCCCTACGGACTGGAAAATAATTATGGCCCCTAATGCAGTCAGAAAATTATTTCGAATCAAACCAAATCTAATTTAGTTCTTTCCTAGGTAAAGTCTTTCTGTTGACAGAGTTTCAGGAAAAATTATTTTTGACACAAAATTGACTGGGTGGAAATAAGAGAGACAGCCTCTTAAGTATAGGACTCCAGCCACCATCAGAAACGTTAATTGGTATTGCTAGGTGGGAAAATCTTCTAAAAATCTTTTAAGTGTCTCCTTCAATTTTAAAATATCTTTGAGAAAGATTTGGTCAAAAAATAAATCAGCTGATGCAAAAGGATAAATGGAAATGATCAGTTCTGTTAAAATACTTTGCTAACCCTTTAAATTCCATGAGTGACCAAAACAGAGTTTCTCCCTACAATATCACTACAATGTGAAGCAGAAAAGTGATGCAGATATATCAAAATATCAATTAGCAATTGGTAGTTGATCCAATACCAAGTTCTCCAAACTCACATCACAGGAATTGTATGGCAGACAGTAGGGAGAATTACTAATGAGATCTTGGGAGTGAAAATGTTAACAAAAAAGTTGACAAATGAAGATCAAACCTCTTACTTGTGTCCTACAGATGAAGTTTGTGTCAGAAATGAGTCAGAAAGATGTCTATAAGAAGAAAACAAGAACAAGAAAACACAAATAAACAGCAGAGCATAGAACCATAGATGTTGAGGATGCCTGCTGGGGTATCCTGGCCTCAATATTTAACTTTCTTTGCAGTCAGTTCAGCAAGTTGCCTGGCAGGAAGTAAGTGGTGAACCTGTACTACAGACCAAATCTGGCGAGAATGTTTTGTTGTGTTTATTTTCTGGTTCATGAACATAGGAGATAATAGATCCTGACTGAAAAAACTACCCTTTGATTTACCTACATTTCAGCAAAGTTCCTTTTTAAATTTTTTGCACCTCTAAAAAAAACTGGTCTGAAAGATCAGCTGAGTTATTTTTGTTTGTTTGCAGTCCAGAGTCTGGACTCTTTATTTTCAAGATTTGTGTTTTTTTTATTCTCCTGAGCTGCTATATAAAATATTTGTTTAAAAGCTAAGAGAATTAAGAGTTGTATCTTGTATCTGAGGAGTTAAATTATTCTGACTATTTGTTTACTGATTGATGCAGTGGAATTATGGAGAGAAATTTCACATTAATCACTTGTTGGAATTGAATGTAGGTTTCACTGATTGTCAATAATTAATTAGAGCTGCCATTTTTGCATGAAGCTCTTTGTTAGTAGAAATTTTCCACTTGCAGGCATGGAAACCCTGATCGAAAGGGGGCAAAATTGTTATGAAAAAGTTTTGATTCTGTCAAATAAAGTATGCAATCAGCTTCCAACTGAATTCTCCTCTACCCTATGTGATAAAAAGTGACTAAGGACTGGAAATAAGTAAGGATGAAACAGGAAAATGGGAATAATATGTGTTATTAACCTACCAAATTGGATTCAAATTTGATGAGTGAGTTCAAGTGTAGGACAATTTACAAAGCGTTTAAACAAAGGGAGTTTATTTTATAGTCATGAATTCTTACAATCCACAATAATTCCTCACTTTGCTCGCTAACACATTTAAATTTCTATAAAACTCTCTAATATAACAGGCTTCGTCCTCAAGGCAAAAGTTATGTTTGCCTAATGAAACCGCCAATATAAATCTCATCTCCTGACTAAAAGAAAAATGATAGATACTCTTGTTATGAGCCTGGGCTATCTGTGCTCACTGACCCTTTGAAATTTTCTTTTTACATTTTATATGAAGGAAATTCCAGATGTACCCCCAGATCCAAAGGACTTTCCAGAACAAAAAGGATAGAGAAAATATATTTCCATAAAAAGAAACTAGTTGTAAATACAATTCAATTGAAAAATATTGAATCAGTTGGGAGATTCAGTGGTAAAGAATCTTCCTTCAAATTGTGATCTTGCAACAAATCTCTTGTTTTCATTAAATGTTTTAAAAGGGTTTCAAGTCTATTTTTCAAGATACTGAAAAAAAGGTGATAGAAAATAGTACTTGTGACATATGGTAACTTAAATTTTTGGGCTGTATGGAAAATGTGAGAAAATCATGAAATCTAAAATAATGGATGAATGAAAAAGAGAATATTCTACTCCAGTCCATAGGTGAGGATGAAAAGGCTGATTAGGATTGGGCTCTAGACACTTCCTCTATCATTATCCGGGATACTGATTCCCATCCAGTGTAAGCATTACCCAGTGTAACACTGGGACACCTTCCTACCCATAACTCCACAGTAACCCTGCCCTGTGGAATGTTTTCACAGTATCCCTCAAATGATCTGTGATGAACCAGACTAGGACTCCCAGATGGCCAGATGCTGTACACAACAGCCTCAATTGTCATTGGTCCACTGCATTCATTTCCATTAAACTTGAAGAACCACCGGTTGCATTTAGCTGAAGTGCCATAGACTTGTGTATTTCCCTGGAATGAGACTTTAATAGCTGTATCAGACTGCAGCTTGTTGAAGGAGCAATCCTATAAAAAATGTCACGAATACAGTCTTACTGCCAAAAAAATGTTTTATAAGAGTTTTACAGGAAATAATTTGATGATGACCTTGCAGCCTGCAAGAATGCACAGAATTGTTAATTGATATTTCTAGTTCGGCTGCTTATTTCAAAATCCTTTTTCAGAGATGGTCATGACAAATTGGCTTTAATGCTCTATTTTACATTGTATTTTATAGATATTTCTGTACCTTAATCTTTCCACTATCTCTACCATCTGCATTTTTCCACACACACTGTTTCCAGTTGGTCTGTGACACTGCACTATTCACGATTTCTCCTTTCTCTCCTTTAGATCCCTGCTCTCCTTTCACGCCCTTGATTCCTGGCGGTCCACTGCTGCCACGTGACCCTTCATGACCTTTATCTCCTTTTATTCCCATCATTCCAGGTGCACCATTTTTACCCAGTGACCCTGGATTTCCTTTTTGTCCTCTTGTTCCCGTCATACCTCTCGGTCCCTTGACACCAGGCTCCCCCTTAGCTCCATCTTTTCCTTGTTGTCCTTGCGGCCCTGGGGCGCCAGGAATTCCAGGCATTCCAGGTATGCCATTCGATCCTGGAATCCCAGAAAATCCGTTAGCAAAAATGGATTTCTGAGGAAGCAAAAAGAACACATTTTAATTTGATGGACGTACTTTATGTTCATTGAAATTTACTTGTTTGCCGAAGTAGCCCAGCAGTTTCTTCAGAAACTAATCTTGATGAGAATTTAGCTTCATTTTAGGAGAAACAGCTCGGAACATCGAATGATCTCTTAACGTCTTATACATGTACGTAGAGATATCCCTAAAAGAAACTTAATTCAGCAATGTTCTACTTTGTCTTTAAAAACTTATGATTGATAAGGGATTTTTTTGTGCTTAGCTTGGCAGACATGAGTGGTAAACTGAGGTATGACAGATAAATCATGCTTAAGAGTACCTCACATGGGTCTTTGTCAGCGCCAGTTTGTGGATTCTGTTGTTGAGGACTGGTGGTTGTTCCAATGGAACTTACTCCTGTTTTGAATGAGACAAGTAACAAAGTAGCAAGGATCTGAAGCTTCGCCATACTTCGATGGTTACTTTGCGCGAACAGTTCGTGTTCTATGACTGAAATATATATCTCATTATGTACGCGCCTATTTATATCCTACTGAATTTCATCAAATGCAACTGTCAGTTCTCATGTTAAATAACAATTTTAATTAAGAAGCACAAAGCTAAATGATTAGGATGACTGAAACTGCTCGAACTCACACACCGGGCAAACGACTTGACTGTAATATCCATATCAGTTCACTAATGAAGCACGTACTGACCAACGGACCAATGTTTCAGTCAGATTCCGAGGAATTACGCAGAAAAAACTGGGCCACAAAATCTACCTATTCTAGTCAAACAAGAAATATTGAGAAGGAAAGTTCGATATGGTCTTTGGTAGGATGTTTATTTGTCCTTAGCCCGATTTCGGTATTCACTGTTATTGGATCCATTCCAAAATAGTATAAACCTTTTTAAGCGCCGCATGTTAGACTCAAACTTATCATGAGGTGGTGTGTTAGATTTTGTCGACATTTCAACATTGTAGACCGTCTCAGTGATATCAAATTTAACTGAAACTATAGTGTGAAAAAAAATCTGAGCAACTCAGATATTTTTGGGCAGAGAAATTTGGCAAAGCTAATTTTTACTAAAGTTTCCATGTTTCGTTTCATCTTTCTTTGAAAGAGACATTTTTTCATTTAAACTTAAGTAGGTGTGGTAAAGCTAGATAATTCATCTTCGGACTGTGAGTGCTGAGAGTAATTCTGAGCAACTCTTATAGTCTGTGCCGATATCTTCAGGGGAAGACGGTCGATGTCATCTGCCGGCTGTAGAAATGCCGACGTGACCATACAGACCGTACGCCAGTGTCGTAGTGAAAAAAGTTCCAACAGCGTATGGCAGACAGTGTTAGCAATAGATCTTGAAAATTAAGTAATGGTTAACCAATTTTCAGTTTGAGTTACGAGAAGCCAGGGTACTCAGACAAACTCTATCGCGCAGCCCTTAAGACCTTGTACATGATCACGTGCAAAGACAAACGCAGCTGACATCGGAATTGCACCACCATAAGAACACTTACTATGTGTCCATCGACAAGGTGCTAACCGAACTTGAGCTCAGGTTCAATGGAAATGAACATGAAATAACCTGTGCTTTGGGAACTCTGTCACAGTGAAACACCTAATAAGGAAAGTTTCTCCCGCGTTGCTAAGTTTTAACAAAATCGACAGCGAGATTCTGGAAGCAGAGCAGAAAATGTACGCGAGTTTTCGTCGTGTGCGCGGATCAGGCCACAAGACTGTTTCAGAAATGCTTAGCGTAATGTACGAGAATGATCTATTTGGTACGTTTCCAAAGTGTTCTAAAGTGGTACATATTGTTGCCGTGATACCTGCTACATCGTGTTCCAAAGATTGATCATTCAGTACGTTGTGGTGATTGAAAACTTTCTGTTTAAATATAACTCGGGTAACATCACACTTATTAACATTGAAAGGGAATATGCCAACTCTGTAGTCAACAATGGATGGTATCATTGATATCTTCGGCCATCGAAACGGCAGAGACAGCTGCTTTTTTAGCGTGCTTTAAAGGCTCATATGATAGATTTATATGTAAGAACACATTTATTTCATATGTAGGCCTATGCTAGTTTATCGTATGACCCTTGTTACTCTACGATTGTTACATAAAAATTTGAGCAACTTGATATCATGTTTATTTTTGCTGTGGTCGATAACGGTTTTTTTACTTATATTGAGGCGGTGAGATATATTTTCATTTCCAAAATCTGTTTTTGCGTATTGATGGTACAAATAGCAGACCATAATAACTACTATTTAGGTGTTTCATTTTTCTTCAACACTCAAAGGTTTTTTTAATCAGCGTAAGGGTCACATCTGTAACTGTTTTCGAATAACAGAATTTATCTCTGGAATGTAAGCCTTCAATGCTTCAGATTATTTTTCACACAGTCTTATGTGCCGCCATCTCGCTGAATGAGCCTTTCCTAGCTTTATCAGACCGCAACTTGTTGAATGAGCAATGGTATAAAAAATGCCGAGAGGACAGTCTTAATGCAGAAAAATGTTTAATAATAAGAGTGTTGTAAGAAATAATTTGATGATGACCTTGTACTTTTCCCGCCTGCAAGAATGCACAGAACTGTTAATTGATATTTTAGTTTGGCGGCATTTCTCAAAAGACTCTTTCAGAGATGGCCATGACAAATTGGCTCTAACACTTGATTTATTTTTCATTGCATTTTCTAGATATTTCTGTACCTTAATCTTTCCACAATCTCTATCATCATGCAGATTTTTACACACATCCAGTCTCCAGTTGGTTTGTGACGATGTACCATTCACACTTTTAAATATCACAGATCACAGCGTTGTAATTGACAAACTGCAGCAAGATAAAAGCGGCCAAGCCCTCTTATATTTAGGGAGCGTTTCTGCGGACTCTGAAACGCCTGATATCATGTTTATTTGTTCTATGGTCGATTACTGTATTCATACTTATATTGAGGCGGTGAGATATATTTTCATCTCCAAAATCTGTTTTTGTGTATTAATGGTACAAATTGCAGACTTGTGTTGTGAAGTTAAAATTAAGAACGATATTTTTGTGTTTCTTTTTGGTATGTTCTCGAAAGTGATGTTTCTATAATTACCACTATTTTGGGTGCTTTATTTTACTACAAGGCCATCAGCGTGATCGTCACATCTGTTTTTTTTTTCAGATAACGGAATTTATCTCTAGAATGCAAACCTTCAATGTTTCAAATTATTTTTTCACACTCTTATGTGCCGCTAACTCGCCTAGGGCACACGTGTGGTGTCAAGGTTAAGAAAACACAATCAAGTGAGAATATCTTTGCATATCTGTTTGGTGACAGTAATTAGTGAGAGTTAGCTGGGGTTAGAGTTGTGGCAGCAAGACATGTTACATAAAATAAGATTTTGGGATCCAAGATTCATGATGCCCTTTTTTACTGAATGGCTTATGACGATATATTATTTCCACCCATTTTCCA
This sequence comes from Pocillopora damicornis, assembly GCF_964200805.1. NCBI lineage: Eukaryota > Metazoa > Cnidaria > Anthozoa > Scleractinia > Pocilloporidae > Pocillopora > Pocillopora damicornis. The sequence goes on along the minus strand of NC_142674.1, from coordinate 7,878,611 downwards.
ACACTTAAATAAGTTTAATACACATACACAGAAAATTCTTGTCAGATGCCAATTTTGTCTTTTAATAGCATTTAGCTTGGCAGATATGTGTGGTAAAGATTTTACAATTGAAAGATTCGTGATGTAAACATAGGAAAACCGCGATTTTTTAAAATAAATAATCGAGCTTTAAGCGCCAAGTGTGCCTCACATGGGTCTTTGTCAGTGCCAGTTTGTGGATTCTGTTGTTAAGGACTCGTAGTTGTTCCCACTGAACTGACTCCTGGTTTGGACAAGAAAAATAAAGAAAGCAGCGAGGATCAGAAGCTTCGCCATACTCCGATGGTTACTTTGCGCGAATATTTTGTGTTCTCTTTGAAATATCTTCTTAATAATGACTCCTAAGGTTATAATATAATAACTAAATTAGAATATAGGCACGTAGCTTTTGGTTAATAGAAATAAGTTGTAGGTAGAGTTGTAGTCGAAAGTAGTTGAAGATAGAGTGACAGTTACAGTTGGAGTTAATTAGAGAGAAAATACCGTAAACGATGCAGCAGCAAGGCATGATACATCAAAGACGAAAGCTTTTGTGATCCAAGAATCTTATTGCCAATAAGCTCAGCGAGTTTGCCTAAGCTAGTTTCTCCCTAACTTCCCAACATTCTTTGCCTCTTTGGTCGATTACGGTATTCATGTATTTTGAATCAATTCTTAAACAGAAAAAAATTACGCACTGATTAGCTGGAAACGAGTGCATTCTCATGTAATACGCCTGTGAAGTTGTAACACGATTGCTAAGTTGTAACACGAGTGCAAATTACAAGTAGCGCGCACGCTTTCAAAATTTCGTCTGTCTTGACTTTCTGCGTTTTTTCTCCATGTACATTATTAAAAAGTAATAACACGATTTTTCTTGCAATTTGGTGTCAATATGTTTCAAAGACTACAAATTGCAAATTATTTCAACCAAACTACACACACACTATACTTTATTTCATGCAAATCATTTTGCCATCTCCACCCGCAAATAGCAAAAGCTAGACGAGGCAGGCGGAGAGGAAAGGTTACAGCAGTCATAACAGATAATATAATAATTGTAAAGTAACTAAATAAACTATCTGGATAAATAAGAACTACTGAGAAAAAAAAAAAACAAAAAAAAAAACAAAAAAAACAAAAAAACAAAAAAAAAACAAAAAAAAAACAAGCTAAAGTTACAAAATATATAGTCTTACAGAATGATATTACAATCAAATTTACTACTAACAGAACTATCAATTATATACATTGAGTCGAGGATGCAGAATTTGCCATTTTTTGTAGGAGAATGGGCACTTCAACATAATCGTCCTCTGCTTCCATTATCGAGAGCAAAAAGTCATGAAAATTTTTCTTAAAAGCTCCTTTGGAGAGTTGACGAAATTCGTTAGGAATTGCGTTCCAAAGTTTAGCTCCAAACCTGGAAAAAGAATCTTGATTTAAATTCAGTCTTGAAGTTTGAACATAATAATTTCCAGACGAAGAAAACCTGGTCTCATGCCTGTGCTTTGAATTAGCTTTAGTGAAGAAATCACAGATGTTAGACGGAGCATTCATGCAGGAAACGTCAAACATTATAGAAGATACTTTTTCAGCATATAACATTTGTAGGGGTAGAATTTTTGAGGAAATAAATAAAGGCACAGCATGGGCTCTAGGTTCAGAAAAGTACATCAAACGAAGGGCTCGTTTTTGAAGCACGAGGATTTTTTTTAAATGGGTTTTGGCAGCTTGACCCCAAGCCGCCAAACCATATGTCAGATGAGGCAAGATCAATGATTGATAAATATTTAAAAGGGTTGTACGTGGGACGAAGTGCCTAAGACGGGCAACAACACCAACAGTTCTGCTTATTTTTAATGCAACATTATTTATTTGAAATTTCCAGCTTAAGTTGCTGTCCAATAGGACGCCAAGATATTTAACATGGTCTTCGCACTGAAGCGTGGTAGGAATTTGAGTACAGTTATCGATCATTTCAATGTATACTCGAAATCATGTTATTACATATATAAAAAAGGTAATTTTAGAGAAATTAGTCAGAAAAATCGGGGCCTCGAAATGTTCGTATTGTGATCAAACTTGCCATATTGAGAAGGAGAGTAAGTTTAATATGGTCTGTGATATGATGTTCATTTGTCCTCCGGTCCATTATGATATTCATGTACATTCTCGATCGACTCCAAAATTGCTCAAAATGTTTTAAAAAGCGTTTGTTTGATCCGTGCTTACCATAAGGCGGCGTGATAGATTTTCATGTTCAAAATCTGTTGATACATTTTAATGAAGCAAATTGTAGACTTGAGTTGTGTGGTTTAAATTTAGAGCGGCATTTGGTTCTTGTTGGTCCGTTTTCGATTGCGATGTGATAATTAATAAACGAGGGAGTGTTTTATTAGGGTTTCTAAACACGAGGAAACTGGTAAAAGCAAGAGACCGAAGGCGGAGTGCTTTTGTGCTTTTTTTTGGTTGTTTTTCTTTTAAATTGGTTTCACAAAAGGGTCAATTTCATTATCAGTAAAATAAAAAACAACAACAGAAAAAACGTCATGTATACATTTATTTTTTTCTTTCTATTATTGCATTGTCACATGAACATATTTGCCAGTGAGTGTGATGAAATGTGTTTTTGTTCTTTTTTAGCTGGAGTAAGTTTCACATAAATTATGCGCGAAAACTTGATCATTATTATCGTTCTGACCGTCACCCATGGCATCGTGCCGAAAATTATGCTTAAATTTTTCTTTCTGTTCAATTCGATAATTCAAAATAACAGCTTTTAAGAACCCCTCGACCTCACGTCCCTCCCCACCGTATTCCTACCACCAACAGGTAACACTTGCTAACAATAAAATGCTTACCGAGGTTCAGAAAACAAACATTTTACTGAACAAATTCCTCAAGCGCAAGCAAGAAAAGCAGGTTTTCTGTTGACAGCACTCAGGATGGAATTAATTTCTTGGTAAACTGTAACATCAAGGGATTTTCATGAAGTAATTTATTATGACATTATGCCCAACATTATGCCGGTATAAGTTATCTGACCCTAACCAATGTTCTTTAGAGGTGAAAAGTATTTACTGTGGCCTAATTCTTATTTGGAACTCAGAGAAATTTCCTTACCGTGAAATATATAAGCATTACTCAGTGCCACGAAAATAATGAATTTAGCAGAGAAATGATAATTACAGATTTGGCTGATGAAGCTTGAAGGTAAATGTATTCCATGATAAACGCTTTTTTCTTAAATGAGCATAGTAACTCTCCGCCTATGTTTCAAAAACTAGCTTCCAAGAAGTTGATAGCACACTGTGACAAACGCTTTGAGGTAAGTTCTAATTAATAAACGGAACTGCTAATTACTTGTCACTTGACTAAGTCAGCCAGTCAATGAATAATGGCTGAAATATTCAGTTTTACCTGCAGAATATTTGAACACGAACAAATTGAAGCTAATGATAGGCACCCACTTCTTGATAATTATTTGAAAAACTTCTTCGATATTAAAATTAATGGTAATAATAGTACCGATAATTACAATGATAAAATTAAAAAAAAATTATTATTAGTATGTACCAAAATAGTGGATAGCGTTGAAATCGCGCTCTGATTGGCTACTTAAATTCCGAATTCCCTTTGTTATTCAACTCTAAGTAACGCGCGCCGAATTTGCACCTGAAATTTATTTTAGTCATTGCAAGAATAAATGAGTGATCTTTTTGTGCTATATTGCCTCACTGCTTTGGTATATACTAATTTACTAAAACAGCTATTCAACTTAGTGTGGGTGGCAAGGGTTAATATTTTCTTCGCCGCTTCGCAGCTCGGGAAATATCTTCCACCAGCCACCTCTACTTTGGAAAATATTTGTGAGTTTTTGAGCACACAAAAAGTAGGGGAAATGAAAAGAGAAGAATAAGATGTTTGTTGAAAAAAGTAAAACATTACGTACTTTAGCATGTCGATAGTAGGGGAAATCTTAAAAGCTAGGATGATAGAAAAATTAAATAATGCGCACCATTCCTTGTATGAAAATGACAGGAGTAATCAGGACTGGGCTCTAGACACTTCCTCTATCATTATCCGGAATACTGATTCCCATCCAGTGTGAGCATCACCCAGTGTATAACCACCGTGACACTGTCCTACCCATAACTCCACAGTAACCCTGCCCTGTGGAATGTTTTCACAGTATCCCTCAAATGATCTGTGATGAAGCAGATTAGGACTCCCAGATGGCCAGACGTTGTACACAACAGCCTCAATTGTCATTGGTCCACTGCATTCATTTCCATTAAACTTGAAGAACCAACGGTTGCATTTCCTTGTACCAATGACTCTCATATTTCCCTGGAATGAGACTTTAATAGCTGTATCAGATTGCCGCTTGTTGAATAAGCAATCCTAAATAAAATCCCATGAATACAATCTTAGTGCAACAAAATGCATAAAAGAGTATTATAGGAAACTATTTAATAATGCCCTTGTACTTCTCCTGCCTTCAAGATTGAACAGAATTGAAAAAAAGTCTCTTTCAGAGATGTCCATGACAAATTGGCTCTAACGCTCAATTTTGTTTTTCATCGCATTTTCTAGATATTTCTGTACCTTAATCTTTCCACTATCGCTACCATCTCCATTTTTCCACACACACTGTTTCCAGATGGTCTGTGACACTGCACTATTCACGATTTCTCCTTTCTCTCCTTTAGATCCCTGCTCTCCTTTCACGCCCTTGATTCCTGGCGGTCCACTGCTGCCACGTGACCCTTCATGACCTTTATCTCCTTTCATTCCCATCATTCCAGGTGCACCATTTTTACCAAGTGACCCTGGATTTCCTTTTTGTCCTCTTGTTCCCGTCATACCTCTCGGTCCCTTGACACCAGGCTCCCCCTTGGCTCCATCTTTTCCTTGTTGTCCTTGCGGCCCTGGAGCGCCAGGAATTCCCGGCATTCCTGGTATGCCATTCGATCCTGGAATCCCAGAAAACCCGTGAGCAAAAATGGATTTCTGAAAAAGAAGAAAGAACATGTAATCATTGAATGGAAGTACTTGATGTTTATTGATATCTACGTGTCCGCCGAAGTAGCACAGCAGTTTCTTCAGAAGCTAATCATGTTGAGAATTTAGCTTCGTTTTAGGAGAAACAGCTCGGAACATTGAATGATCTCTTACCGTTGTGAAGATATTCCTAAAAGAAAACTTTTTCAAGCAATGTTCTCCTTTGTCTTTGAAACTTATGATTGATAAGGGATTTTTTTTTTTGCTTTGCTTGGTAGACATGAATGGTAAACTGAGGTATGACAAATGAACGCGTCATAAAGTAAATGCGATTTTGTAGTAAATAATCGTGGATAAAGCATGCTTAAGAGTACCTCACATGGGTCTTTGTCAGCGCCAGCTTGAGGATTCTGTTGTTGAGGACTGGTGGTTGTTCCCATGGAACTTGCTCCTGTTTTGGATGAGAAAAATAACAAAGCAGCGAGGATCAGAAGTTTCGCCATACCTCGATGGTTGTTTCGCGCGAATGCTTTGTGGTTGTTGTAAAATATCTTCTTATGTACGTGCCTACTTATATCCTACTGAATGTCATTAAATACAAACTGTTAGTTATCATGTTAAAATGACAACCTTAATTAAAGAGCGCTGGAGCTAAATGATAAGAATGTCTGAAACTACTCGAACCCACACACCTGGTAAACAATTTGACTGCGATATCCTTATCAGTTCACTAATGAAGCACGTACTGACCGACAGACCAATGTTTCACTCAGATTCAGAGGAATTACGCACAAAAATCTGGGCCACAAAATCTACCTACTCTGATCAAACAAGAAATTTTGAGAAGGAAAGTTCGATATGGTCTGTGATATGATATGTGCAGCTGTCCTTAGCTCGATTTGGTATTCATGTTATTGGATCCATTCCAAAACAGTATAAACCTTTTTGAACGCCGCGTGTTAGACTCAAACTTATCATGAGCTGATGAGTGTGTTCAAAATTTGTCGACATTTAATAGTGGTACAAATTACAGACCGTCTCAGTGATATCAAATTTGACTGAAACTATGATGTGTTTGATTTAAGAAACAGGTGATAGCACCCAGTTCCAAACCCCCCCTCCTCCTCCCTCTCCCAATTTTGGGCAACTCAGATCTTTTGGGCAGCAAGAGAAACTTTGGTAAAGCCAATTTTTACTGAAGTTTCTATGTTTCGTTTCATCTTTTTTTCTCTTTGAAAGAGAAATTTTTTATTTTAGACTTAAGTAGGCGTGGTAAAGCTAGATAATTCATCTTCGGACTGTGAGTGCTGAGAGAAATTCTAAGCAACACTTATAATCTGTGCCGATATCGTCAGTGGAAGACGATCGATGTCATCTGCAGTTCTAGAAATACCGACATGACCTTACAGACCGTAGGCCAGTGTCGTAGTGAAGAAAGTTTCAACAGTGGAAGGCAAATTCTGTTAGCAATGGGTCTGAAAACGAAGAGCCTGATATCATGTTTATTTTTTCTATGGTCGATTACGGTATTTTTTACTCATATTGAGGCGGTGAGATATATTCTCATCTCCAAAATCTGTTTTTGTTTATTAATGGTACAAATAGCAGACCATAATTACCACTATTTTAGGTGTTTCATTTTTCTACAAGACTTAAAGGTTTTTTAAACAGCGTAAGAGTCATATCTGTCACTGTCTTCGGCTAACAGAATTTATCTCTGGAATGTAAGCCTTTAATCCTTCAGATTATTTCTCACACAGTGTTATGTACCGCTATCTCGCTGGAATGAGACTTTAATAGCTTTATCAGACTGCAACTTGTTGAATGAATAATCCTATAAAAAATGCCGAAGACAGTCTTAATGCAGAAAAATGTTTGATAAGGGTGTTACAGGAAATAATTTGATGATGACCTTGTACTCTTCCTGCCTGCAAGAATGCACAGAATTGTTAGTTGGTATTTTTAGTTTAGCGGCATTTCTCAAACGTCTCTTTCAGAGATGGCCATGACAAACTGGCTCTAACGCTTACATTATTTTTTATTGCATTTTTTCGATATTTCTGTACCTAAATCGTTCCTCTATCTCTGTCATCATGCAGATTTTTCCACACATACAGTATCCAGTTGATCTGTGACAATGTACTATTCACACTTTTAAATATCATAGATCACAGCGTTGTAATTGACAAACTGCAGCAGGATAAAAGCGGTCAAGCCCTTTGATATTTAGATAGCGTTTCTGCGGAATCTGAAGCGCCTGATATCATGTTTATTTGTTCTATGGTCGATTACGGTATTCATACTTATATTGAGGTAGTGAGATATATTTTCATCTCCAAAATCTGTTTTTGTGTATTAATGGTGCAAATTGCAGATTTGCCTTTGTGAAGTTAAAATTAAGAGCGATATTTTTGTCTCTTGTTGGTATGTTCTCGGAACTAATGTTTTTATAATTACCACTAATTTAGGTGTTTGATTTATTTAAAAGACTTTTTTTATCAGGGTTTTTTATCAGCGTAAGGGTCACATCTGTTACTTTTAACGGATAACGGAATTAACTCCAGAATATAAGCCTTCAATGCTTCAGATTACTTTACATAGTCTTATGTGCCGCTATCTCGCATAGAGCACAGGTGTGGTGTCATCTTCCAAGGTTAAGAAAACACAACTAAGTGAGAATATCTTTGCATATCTTTTTGGTGATATTATTTAGTGAGAGTTAGTTAGGGTTAAAGTTGTAGCAGGAAGACATGTTACATAAAATAAGAAGATTTTGGGATCCAATATTTATGGTGCCTTCCACACAGTTTGCTCAAGAGATTCCCCCAAACGTTCAAATACTTGTCTAACTGAGCATCTAATTAAACTGGCGTAATAACGTGTTTGATTTAGGAAATAGGTGATAGCATTCGTTGGCTTGACCCCTGTGTTTTAAGCAGCAAAATGCAGTAGGGAGAGGCGGCCAGACCTTTAGATGTTCAAAAAGGGTAATTTTGTAACTGTGATACTGCGTCGGTGAGGGGTATTGCAAGATAATTTGGTTTTATCCACTGAACTGAAAATGTAAATTGGCCACCTTAAAGAGTTTCTAAAGCATCTACCACCAAAACAACCTACATTACGATTACTTTATTTTAATCCTTTCATTCTAGGTGCACCATTATTACCACGTGACCTATCATTTCCTTTTTCCCCTCTCCTCCCCGTCATGCCTCTCGGTCCCTTCCCCTTAGCTCCATCTTTTCCTTGTTGTTGTTGCGGCCCTGGGGCGCCAGGAATTACTGCATTCCTAGCATGCCATTCGATCCTGGAATGCCAGAATATCCTTGAGCAAAGATGGATATCTGATAAGAAAAAAAGTGTATATAATGATTGGGTGTACGTACTAGATGTTCATTGCTATATTTGCTTGTCTGTTCAGACAGAGCAGCAATTTCTGTTGGATGATGATGCAAAATATTTTAGCCAGAACAAATAAATTTTTCACCTGACGAATGCACCTTGGAGCAGTGAATATTCCCACAATATTACCACAGGCAGACAACCCTGCGGGTTTGAGGCCGCGTGACGTCAGTTATTTGATACACTAGTTGGACTCTTACATTGTTTTTAATTTGCAGCGGTCGATCTCGGCAAGACGCAAGTGATCCCGAGAAATGTTTCAGAAATGCCGCAAATCATAACATTTCTTCCCTAAAATCCGCTTAATGACAATCAGATAAATAAAATTCACTTACCTTCCTTTTTCTGTGTTGTCTCGAGTGATTTTGCAGGGTTTTGAGACGGTTAATTCCCCACTTTGCACTGATGCCTCTTCAAAGGCAGGAAACATTAGCCAATCGGAACGAAGCTATTACTGACAGCTTCGTTCTGATTGGCTAATTTTTTTCCGGTTGCGGAATAAAGGTGGTAAAATAGCCTCAGGGGAGGGCTGGTTTATACTGTCTTTCGACCGACACACTATGCACTGGTGTGGGGAGGATCGGGTGAAATGTGAGCTTGGTTAGTGATTAATTTGAATTGTAATACGATTAATCGAAGATTTATGATCGACCTCTTCGGTCTACATTATGTGTCGACGGTGGATGATAAGCGTATGTCGGAAATCGAGCACGCTTTTCAGGTAGTTAGAGGCGGACAATTGCACTGATTTTTTGCTTGGATCTTACACGTTTATCGACTTTTAACGCACCCCAAGCTGGGAGGTGAGCGACGTTTGGAAGCGGAAGAAATTCGACGAAGTTCTGGAGGCTTTCGGCCCAGACGGCCCTGGAAGTTGCACGCCTTGTTTTTCCTTTTTCTTTGCGCGCATACTTTGTGTTCTTTGTGCAATATATTCTTAAGCATGTATCAAATATTTTCATAACAATATCTCCCATGGATATGAGAAAAGCGCTAAAACATGTTTCTGTTTTAAAAAATTAAAATGGTCAGTTACCATACTATTGATTGCAAGAAATGAATTGGTTTTTCAATAAACGCCGCCCTTGTATAAATTAAACGCCGCACTCGAATCCCAAAAAATGTAATAAACGCCGCGGCGTTTAATCCAATTAATAATGTACTTGAAAAATTTCCGCGCTTCTGATTAGCTGATAACGATTGCATTCTCCTGTAACACGCGTGCAAAGTTGTAACACGAGTGCAAATTAATTACAAATAGCGCGCGCACGCCTTCAGAATTTTGATTGTCTTGATTTTCTGCGTTTTTTGTTTTTTTTTTCATGTATATTATTAAAGGAATTAAAAACGCGCCGAGTTCATCGTTGAGTTATATAAGCACGGAGAAGCGCTCGCCTTCGGCTCGTGATTCTCGCACTTTTCAAGTGTTCCTTTAAAATGTTCCCAAGTGCTTATAGAACTAAACAATGTTCGAGGAACAAGCTTTTTTTATTTCTTCTATAAACGTATTGTGAATTGCGTGCGCTCGTACCGATGACGTAAGCTGCGTGCAATATATCTCAACAGTGCACTCGTGAGACGTAAGGCACGTGCTTTATAATAAAGTTCGGATGTAACGTGCGCTGTCATTGGTTGAGAGAGCGTGCTCTATGAGAGTATAGAGCATAGAGCTGAGCTAAAGCTATCACTCCATCCGCCAAATTGTACTATGTTCGACCTTTTCTGGGACTTCTTTTTAGCTTTTTTCCGATAATTGAAAGTGAAATTTCCGAACAAGCGAGCCGACAAGTAGCAACAGAAGAACCAAATAAAGGTTTGTAAACATACCAGGCGCCGTAATTTACGTTATTAAAACGTGAGCAGATACGAAAATCCTCAAAGGAAAAACAAAATAGACATTCCGAGTTTTAATTCACACTCAGTTAGATTGCAAGCTTACGTACGGAAATAAAAATCAAACACAACTAACACTCATATAGTATATAAAGTTCAGTGTTCAAAAACAAAACAGAACAAAACAGAAATGATGGAAAATATAACCAAACTGGCATAACTGTTAAAATTCA